>NW_017670398.1:459581-620222 GCF_001879085.1 Nicotiana attenuata
AAAATATCATGGTATAGCCAGTTTTCACACTGGTCAATGAAAAATAGCCAGCGTTTATCAAGTCAATGAAAAATAGCCACTATTTTGCTGCAACAGGGACCGGTACAGTATAATATACGGGAGTTCTGGTGCATTTGTGTACGAACTCCAGCATATTATGCTGGACCGGTATACTTTGCTAACTCCTGTAAAATTTGCGGGAGACTGGAGCACCAGTGCTCCAAACTCCAGTATATTATACTGGACAATTATACTTGCTGGAACTCCCGTAAAATTTGCGGGAGTTCCAGCATAATTATGCTTGAACTCCCGTAAAATTTGCGGGAGTTCCAGCATAGTTATCCTGGAACTCCCATAAAATTTGCGGGCGTATTTTTCCGGATTTTAAACAGTGTTTTCGCTCAGATTTAAAGTGGCTAAATTTCGATGACTTCTGAAACTTGGCTATTTTTCAACGACCAGTGGTAAATCTGGCTATTTTTTAATTTCTCCCCATAAAAATAGCTAATTGACATTGAAATATGGTGACTTTGACAGTTAATCACTACCTATTTACTAGGGGTATACAAACCGAACCGGAAAACCGCACCAAATCGAAAAGTCAAACCAAATCGATTAAAAATCCCGATTAGGTTTGGTTTGATTTGGTTTGGTATTGAGTAAAAAAACACAAACCAAACCGACATATAAATATATAATTTTATATATATTTTTAAGATTTTATATAGAATTTTCTTTAAAAAATGTCTAAAAATATTTGGGATTCTCTTACAGGATATAGTATTAAATAGAATATGAACTGCTCCATATTTATTAACCGTAAATAATGGGTTGTATGATCACTCTCTTATCAAGTGATACTTAAATGCAGTCAATCTTTTTGTTCTTCCATATTCATATGTCAAGATCTATTAAATTCTTATATCTTTTTCGAATTTGAAATGGTTATTATTATTTAGGTATCATCTTGATTTTTATGTTTAGTTACTAAATTCGGTTAACCTTGAAAGTATACATCAACGAAAATTATTGTCAGACGACTAAAAAATTAAATATCATGTGTTACTAGGAAAATTCTCCCATAAGATATTTTAATAGATAATATCTTTGTCAAGTTTTTTAATTTTTACTAAACATATATTTACTTATAAAAAATTTAACAAAGTAAGATTGAAATAACAACAACAACAACAACAACAACAATACAACACCCCAGTAAAATCTCACTAATGGGGTCTGGGGAGGGTAGTGTGTATGCAGACCTTACCCCTTACTCCGAAGGAGTAGAGTGTTAGGTGTTTATCCAAATTTTCTTACAATAATTAGTTTTCCTATTTCATGAAGGAAAGGACAACATATTTACCATAATTGGGTTTTCTTTTCCTAGAAGGAAAATATAATTCTTCCATATTTGGCTTGTCCCTTTTCTTGTAGGAAAAGGTTTGGACTTCTATAAATTGAGGATCCTTCCTTCACATTCAGTAGCATCCACAATGTAGCCATAGGGGCCTTGAGAGTCGTGTTTAGGGGGAGAACTTTACGGGACAAGTGTTAGTGTGTCACTTGTGTTTGCCTCTTTGTGAGGTTGTTCTCTCAATATTTTGTACTCTATTTTTATATAGTGAATTGCTCATCTCCGGTGTGGACGTAGGTCAGTTGACCGAACCACGTTAAATGTTTGTGTCTCATTTGGTAGATTTCTCTTTTGTTGTTGGATATATCGTCGTTCAAGGTTTGCTTTACTAGCTTCCGCATGACACCTAGTTTTTTCGGTCCTAACAAGTGGTATCAGAGCGATGTTCAAGACAGGTTCATCTTGGCGGGTTCAAATCTAGCTGCAACATATTTGACGATAATCATGATTTTTCACTGAGAAATCTGATCGGAGTGCTACGTACGTCGAGACAAACTTTGTGGTGGAGATTTGGAGATGCGACCTGTTGAAGGCTATGTGAAGAAGGTGGATCAAGTTTATTTTGTAAGAAAATTCAGGCCAAGGGGGAGAATTGTTAGGTGTTTGTCCAGATTTTCTTACCATAATTAGTTTTCCTATTTCATGAAGGAAAGGACAACATATTTACCATAATTGAGTTTTCTTTTCCTAGAAGAAAAATATAATTCTTCCATATTTGGCTTGTCCCTTTTCTTGTAGGAAAAGGTTTGGACTTCTATAAATTGAGGATCCTTCCTTCACATTCAGTAGCATCCACAATGTAGCCATAGGGGCCTTGACAGTCGCGTTTAGGGGGAGAATTTTACGGGACAATTGTTAGTGTGTCACTTGTGTTTGCCTCTTCGTGAGGTTGTTCTCTTGATATTTTGTACTCTCTTTTTATATAGTGGATTGCTCATCTCCGGTGTGGACGTAGGTCAGTTGACCGAACCACGTTAAATGTTTGTGTCTCATTTGGTAGATTTCTCTTTTGTTGTTGGATATATCGTCGTTCAAGGTTTGTTTTACTAGCTTCCGCATGACACCTGATTTTTTCGGTTCTAACATAGAGAGGCTATTTCCGAAAGACCCTCGGCTCGAGAAAACAAAAAGACAAAAGGAGACAATATTTGTATCACCACAGAAATTATAAGAAAAATAGGAACATGAAATCTAGAACAAAGATGCAAAGCAAAAGCAATAGCTAGTAAATAGGTCTTGCACTGAAAGTAAGATTAAAATAATATTTAAGTAATAAAAATCCGAAAAACCCGACAAAACCGAACCAATCCAAACCGATATAGTTGGTTTGGTTTGGCTTTGATAAAAATGAACCAACCTGGTCCATGTACACCCCTACTATTTACAATTTTATGATCAAATAACTGGCTTTACAGAGGACACGCATCTGAATTATGCATCTAATTAGCTACTATTTCATACTTGTAAATATATTGGTTCACATTATTAATAACATACCACAATTGGGAGGAAAAGAAGAAAAACAATAACTTCACAATCAATCGTAGAGGTGTGCATTCGAATCGGTTTATCGATAAATCGAATCGATTATTTGTTATCGAAATCGAAATCGAAAAAATCGAAACCTTATTGAAACGATAACAATAAGCATATGTACAAATCGATAATCGATAAGTAATTATCGATAAGGGTCAAAATCCAATCGATAAATTGAATGCACACCCCTAATCAATCGATCATGTCAATTTTTTTTCTATTATTTTTTGGCTGCAACTTCGATAGAGACAAATTTATCACGCATGAAAACTTGCTAATATTGACTTAATTTACAAAATTTTGATACTTCATTTTATAAAGGTAGTGTTTAAGTAAAGGTGATTTCAAAATTTGAACTTTATGGATTCAAATTCGGGATTATATTATATTCTATTTGATTAATTAATTGCGTTCAAAATCTATTATTTGTACTTATGTAATGAATTTTTTAACCCATATACAAGTTTGAGCTAAAATTACTGGCTTCGGGAGAATACAGAACCTTAACACTAAATCCCCTCGTGTTTTAAGGCAACTTAAGCGTATATTTAACTTTTTCACAGGTTACCTACTATCTTCAACAAGTCAAACAACGAGTAACTCTACCCATCAAGATATATGTGGGAAGAAATTAAATCACCTGATTTCTTTTGTCTCTGCTGAAATTTAAACCCCGGTCTCCTATAGTTTACACCTTATTTCCTGACCATTAGACGAGACTCAAAATTATGATATCTTATGGACAATGCTAAAGAAGACTGAAGAGAGTAACCTAGGAACAAAAGCAGGAAAAAGGAATAAATAGAGCAAGCTTCATATTGCTCAAAAATTCAACCGAGCAGTGAGAAAATACTATAGGATCTAGCACAAACTTAATGATTCAAAGATAAAAAGGTGAAGGACAAAAAAATAAAACCAACAAGTGATAAAATTAGAAACAGCAAGCAGACACTAATTGATGTTTCTTCATGACCATCTAATCAATCTACTTCATTTTTATAGTATCATAAATGTCCGTTGACATTTCTTGAATCTCTTAAAATACTTAAAGGTCTATAAAGAAAATATTAATTCAATACAATTATAGGAAAAACCAAATTTTATTAAGTGTCAATTATGCGGTCTTTATCTTGTAGTTGAATAATACAACCAGCTGATTTTCAAATTCTTTCAAGTTGTTGTGTAATGTAGGATATACTTATCTAATGTTTGGTCGAAAATTATTGAAGACATAATTAAGTAAATAAAAGTATGCTCTCTAATAGCATAAATTTTTAGATGAGATAATCACACATTTCAACTTGGTATGAGAGCAGGCAGAGGTCCGGGTTGGAGTCTCACCACCGCCCAATATCAAAAAGAATTTCCACGTGCTTAGCTCATAAAAAAAAAAAATCAAAGCCGCATGTGAGAGGGCATATTAAAATATAATCAAGTAAATAAAAGTGCGCCTGCAACTTATTTTTTTATAATAACATGGTCACGCAATTCAACAGTAATGATATAACATATTCTAATTAAGATACAAAGCAATGCAAGTTTCTATCGGTATCTAAAAAGATTTGTATTGCAATACTTGGTTTTCACGTGCTTAGTTGATGATTAATAACCTGATATTAAGATATAAAAATCATATTATATGGTGGTTAGGATGATTAAAAGGTCAGTATTGGGAACCTAAAAGAAAGTTTTTAGTCATCGTCAGCCATATATAGCTGAATTCATCATCTAAATGAAATGTTTATATCATAATAGCTGAGGCAAGAAAATTGTAGCAACCTCAAGAGTCATTACACCAACACAATTATGCCTCAATTCCAAACAAGTTAAATCGGCTATATAATGCCTCAATCGATAGTCATTTATCAAATGAATATATCACATATCGTCATATCGACCTAGCAATCGATTTTATAACACCCACAACGAATTGAAAACCAAACGCTACCTATAGACAAGATCAAATAATTGCCAGTATATGTGAATTTTTACTTTTCAGATATACATTTGAAGAATAGAAAGAAAAGAAAAATGTAATTGTACGTCCAAAATTTATTCATTTTCTTTCTCTTGTCTAAGATTTTCTCACGAGCTTGGACACTATACAAGTCATCCATTAATTTCATAAAGTTACAAGTTACATCTGAAAGATACAAGATCTAGTTTATTTTCCTTGTAAGATGTCATTAATTACTTGTTAGCACTTAGCTGTTACATTGAGTTGAAATCCCTATTTTCTTGAAAGTTAGGTAGGAAAATCTTTACGCTTGAAGATCATTAGTAGAAGTAGGTTAAGAGAAAATAACACGAAAGTCATTCTTAATTACCAAGTTCTTTTTAAAACTGCCATCTACGTTCACATTTTCAACCTTCAATATAGTTTCTTATCCTTCCATCTCTATATTTGATGTCTTTGAATGGACACATTTACAGCAAGCAAAAAATTGCAGAAATATTACACTATTTGTGGTGGTCTACCCTCACTTGCCCATGAGCAAAACTTTAGGGTCAAAAGCTAAAAGTGTTAAAGTTCTGCCCATGAGACAAGCGGGGACAAAAATTCAAGACCACTTTGAAGGTTATTTGTGTACTTCACCTTACAGAAAGTGAGCGGGGACAAAAATTCAAGACCATTCACTTTGAGGGTTATTTGTGTACTTCACCCTACAGAAAGTGAATAGTCCCAGAGCCCCCAAATGTATACCTAAGCCCAAACAACACAAACAATTTTGAAGCTTTTATCAACGAAAACTATGGACCACACCCTATTACAATTTACAAATTCAAGCAAAAACATGGCTATTGGGTCTAAGACCTTGACATATTGGGCTATAATTCCATACCTTATTTACAAACTTAAGCTCACATGGACATCCTTTATTGAGAAAGCTTAATATGTTGGGCTACGAATTTTTTTATCCAAACTACTAAAAGTCTTCCTAAATTTGTCCCTTACCTTAAAGGTTGCATTTCATATGCCAGAGATTTCATTGAGTGCTGGTGTTTAACTTTTGTCCTTATTAAAAAGTTTACTCTAGGGGTAGTCATAGTGCGGGCAAACCCGAAATTCGAGTTTTTTGGATTTTTTGTTTGGATTTTCAGATTACGGATTGGATTTTGGATTTAACTTTTAAAAAATTTGGATATTAGATTTGGTACTTTGGATTTTTGAATATCCGAAAATCCAAAATTTATACTTTATATTTAGTTCATTCCATATGCCAATAGTAATAAGTTCAATGTACACTAGATATTATCTCATATATTTAATACTACCCCCGGTCCATAATAAGTGACCAATTTGCTTTGAGCACACCTATTAAGAAAATACTAAATTCAAGACGAAAATAGTTATCGTGACTAAACTACCCTTTATTAAATGTTGCACCATAGTTATAGTAGCACTTCTCTTCTCAAATGTGAGGAGTAAAAGACTTTTTAGAGATACGTATATAAGGGTAATTTTGGAAAAACAAATTGAATTTTTTCTTGATTATATAAATGGACACTTATTTTGGCCCAAAATAAAAAAATAAATTGGTCAGTTATTGTAGACCGGAGGGAGTATTAGTTACTAAGTTAATGTCAGAATACTTTCTATTTGGATATGGTTTTACTATTGCTACTTCTTATTGGTCGTATTAATGTCTTTGTTGCATTTTCTTGATAATAACGTCATTTGTTGAATACTTTATTTGGATGATTGCGGTGAGAATGAGGAACTTTTCAGGCAATTTAACATGAGTACTTCATTTGGATATTTATTTTTTTAAAGGAAGAAACATCTTGTAACGACTCGACTTGTCACTTTGAGTATCTGCACATCGCTCGGTATTTTGAGGGCTCGAGTATCTCCGCATGAGGTATTATGACTTGCGTAAATCGTCGGTATTGGTTTTCAAGTTATCCGGAATCGAGTTGGAAGAATGAACTTCAAGATTTAAGTTCTAAGTTGGAAGAATTAAGCAAGTTTGACTTTTTAGCATTTGACCTCGGAATAGAGTTTCGTCGGTTCCGTTAGCTCTGTTGGGTGATTTTGGATTTAGCACCGCGTCCGAATTGTAATTTGGAGGTCCGTAGTCGAATTAGCCTCGAATTGGCGAAAGTTGGATTTTTGGGGAGTTTGACCGGGAGTGGACCTTTTGATGTCGGGGTCGGATTTCGATTCCGGAAGTTGGAATAGGTCCGTAATGGCAAATGTGACTTGTGTGCAAAATTTGAGGTCAATCGGAGGTGATTTGATAGGTTTGGGCATCGCTTGTAGAAGTTGAAGTTTCAAAGTTCATTGATTTTGACTTGAGGTGTGATTCATCGTTTCGGGGTTGTTATGCGTGAATTGAAGCTTCGAGTAGGTTCGTTTAGTCATACAGAACTTGTCTGCAAAATTAGGCGTCATTCGCAATTAATTTGATATGGTTCGGACGCTTGGTTGCGATTCTAGAAGTTCTTGAAGTTTAGTTTGATCTTCATGCATTTTGGCGTCCGATTCGTGGTTTTAGAAGTTATTTTGATTATTTGAGCGCGCGAGCGAGTTCGTGTTGTGTTTTTGGACATGGGTGCATGATTGGTTTGGAGCCCCGAGGGCTCGGGTGAGTTTCGGATTGGTTTCTGAATGATTTCTCATAATGTTTGATAGCTGGTGCTGGTATAATCGCAAATGCGATGTTTTTGTCGCAAATGCGACAGCCACAATTGCGAAGCAGCCGTCGCATTTGCGAAGCCTGGGCTGCTGGGCAAAATTCGCATTTGCGATGCCCTGCCGCATTTTCGAAAGTTGGTCTTCACATTTGCGAAGTTTCTGGTCGCAAATGCGACCTTGACAGGAATCCTCCTGGTTCGCAATTGCGATAAGTTTTTCGCATTTGCGAACCCTATGTCGCAAATGCGACATCTGTAACCTGTTAAGTGCTGAGAATTCCGAGTCTTAGTTTCATTATCATATATTTTGAACCCTAGCTTCGATGAGAGGCGATTTTCTGAAAGGATTTTCATACCAAATCATGGGGTAAGTGTCTTTAATCATTTCTCAACTATATTTCATGATTTTATATAAGAGTTAACATCAAATTCATGAGAAATCTATGAAAAAATTTTGGGATTTTGTCAAAGTTTGATAAAAAAAAGTTCGGGATTTGGGAGTCAAATAGGACTTGGATTTGAAAACGAAACATATATTTGGACTCATGAGGCCATGGGTAGTCAAGACCTATCCTTGGACTCGGATTTTGACCAGGCGGGCCCGGGGTTTGACTTTTATTGACTTTTTAGAAATTGAATAAAAATCACAGCTTTATTAATTGAAATTATTTTCTCTTGCATTGTGTGATGTATTCAAGACGTCGTTGGCTAGATTGAGTCGAGCGGAGGCGAATTTGTAGAGTAAAAACTTAAATTAAGTGTTGAGTTAGCCGAATTGAGGTAAGTGTTTTGCCTAACTTTGTTGGGGGAATTTTTTCTCCTATTCCAAGGGGAAAGATGTCCGAGTTACGGTGATTTTGGAATGTACTAGTTGTGCTCAAAATTTGTCATTGTTTGCAACATGCGGGGGTGATACATATATGAGGTGACGAGCATATATGTATTTGCCAGGGACAATCATGCTCGGGGGTGGATTATGTTACATTTATGTTTGTAGAATTTCGTGACCTCCTCCTTCATGCCTTACTTGACTCTTACATACTAAGAACACAATATTAAATGATAGGAATCAAGACTTAGCTTATTATAACTTGATCAAACTTGACGGAAATTCTGAGAATACATTGATGTGTCTAATTCGTTTATCTCTATGCGAAATCATTACTCCCTCCGGTCCACAATAAGTGACCAGTTTGCTTTTGGCACGCCCATTAAGAAAATACCAAATTCTATACAAAAATACCTATTATGACTAAACTACCCTTAATAAAATATTTAATGTGAGGAGTAAGAAAACTTTTTAGGGATATGTACATAAAGGTAATTTTGTAAAAATAAATTGAATTTTTTCTTGATTATATAAATGGACACTTATTTTGGACCAAAATAAAAAAGTAAATTGGTCACTTATTGTGGACCAGAGGGAGTACTACATTACTACGGCCGATATTCTTGAGATACTAAACTCTATACTTGGTTGTGGATCATTTGTCAGATTTGTAAAAGTATTTGAATAATATGGTTCTTGAGGGTTGTTGAATCATTATTGACTTGGAAAGTTGCGGTTGGAGTTTGTTTGGAATATCCGTTAAAACACTCTCCTTGATGTCATTTATACTTCCTGCCTTATTTGTCATTGATATACATATGCTTGGTAAGGAAGAGTATGAAGCACGAAGGGTGATGTCATGCCACATTATTGAGAGTAAAAGCACGAAGGGTGATGCCGTGCCACATATTGAGAGTCAAAGCACGAAGGGTGATGCCATGCCATATCATTTGAGAGTAAAAGCACGAAGGGCGATGCCGCACTATTTCATTTATATTGTTATGCTTGTATGTTATCGTGAGGTCATGGCACGATGGGTGTTTCCGTGCAGGCGAGGATGAAGGACTCGCATTATGTTTGATATCAGTCTTCCGTGTATACGTTCATGTCTTTACCTCGAACTGTTATTGTCATAATTATAGATCTGATGTGACTTGTTGCTATTGTTCTGTCATTGATCTCTATCTCAATTGTTGTTGTGCTGCTCATACCTTCTACTTGCTTAATTTGCAAATACCATGCCTATTTCCTACTTTTAGAATTATACTCATATTGTATCTATTCTGCTGCACTTTAGTATAAGCCTTTCACCATGCTAGTCATTCATGCCCTTACTCGTTAACTTCTACAGATCATGGGTTCTTTCTTATTTGTTATAATTGTACTTAGGCCTCCAATATGCTAGTTAACTGAAGTTGATATTTCTTGTTTTCCAATTATTGTTATCACTCACGTGCTTTCCGCTTAGTCTTTTACTGTTGCCCACATGTATATCCTTGTCCATTGTTGTTATTTGCGTATTTCCTACTTTATAATTCCTGTTATCGGTATTTCTGTCCTCTGGTTGGTTCGGTTACGCGTACATTGGAAGGATGAGTTGAACGCACGAAGGGTGTTGTCGTGCTAATTGATTTGTCATATAAATTATTTATATATGGTGAGGAAGAGATAGAAGCATGAAGGGTGTTACCGTGCCATTTGACTTGATATCTTGGATATACTCCTCTACCAGGAAAGATTATAATTCTTCTATGTGATTCCTTCTAGTAATTGTTGATTGTCTTGCAGAGTTGTATACGGTACTTTTATCTGTTATGTTTTGAACTGCCTATATTGTTAGTCTAATGTATAGGTTATAACAATAAACATCTTTTAACTAAAAGCCTCGTCACTACTTCGACGAGGTTAGACAAAATACTTACCGGTACATGGGGTCGGTTGTACTGATACTACACTTCTGTACGATGTGTACCGATTTCTGGAGTAGTGCTGCTGGTGATGTCGGGTGTTAGCTCTGAAGATGTTTTGCTTTTCGGATATAGCTGTCATTTGTCCTTGGTAGCTTAGGTTTTGCTAATCTGTTTATAGTTGAGTTGTATTTTCTGTTAGTTGGCTTACCTAGCGGGTTGAGTTAGGTGTCATCACGACTTGTGATTTTTGGGTCGTGACACATCTCAACTTATAAGCTCAAAACTGAAAATCCAAAAAAATCAAAACGGATTAATCCGAAACCAAACTTAAAAAATCCGGTCCAATCCGAGCTTATTTGGATTGGATTTGGATTGTCATTTCTTCAATCTGAAAATCGAAAATCCAAACCGAAATTTTCATATCTAATCCGAATTGCCCAAACGCCCACCGTAGTTTACTCCTCCTCCTTCTCCTTCCTCATCCTTCTCCTACCTCCTCCTTTTATGTCTTTTTATGTGCTGTAAAAGTTGAAAACTTATTGTGGTTTGTTTGGATTGGTTTGGTGAAGAAGCTTGAAAAATATCTTTGTTGAGTTATGTTCAGCTTGATTATTGAAGAAGACAAAGTGAGTCCTCTGATTTTCGATGATTTGGGTTGAATCTAATCAGAGAGAATTGTTGAGATTCATATTAGAATGTTGGATATGATATTTGGAGTCATTTGAAGTCGATTTGGATCAGTTTTGACGTAAAAAAAGTACTTGTAAAATTTCTCATAAACTTCTGTGATCCGCCCGAAATATTGAATAATTTATTCTAAAGTTACGACACTATTAATATTAAAGTCCTAACAACACTCCTGGTGCTCCACCAGAATCTATGAATAAAGTATTGCAATGTGACGATGCAATTTGTACTACACTCTTGGTTATTCACCAAAATTTATTGCAATCTCATCCCATCAGAAACTCCTGGTAATCCGTCATTAGTTTTGGCAAGGCGAATTTTGTGACATTCGCCTGAATTCAAATTCCAACTTCTAACTCAAAGCTATTTTGCACAATTTTTCAAATGGAGTCAACTAAATCATGGCACCGAAATAGCTTATTTTTGTAACCCATTCATATAAACCTCATCTAGTGGGTCAAGGAGCTTAACATATCTCCATGAACAAGTGCCTTAAATTTGGACTACAGTAAAAATCCTATCCTTCAAATGCTGGGCCTAAACATAGGCCTCAAACTTGATAATTGTAAACAGTAAACGGCAAATCTGACGAGAAGAGCAAAACCTTACCATGAAATCTCGAAGAGCGACTGGGCCTACCACGGCCCATTTTGGACTGTTTCTGTAGTCGTCTTTGTTCTGATAAGTCGGAGATCTGTCGCCGCAACAGTTCCGCGGCTATTCACTATTCCTTTCCGCCTTGATAACCGCCGCTCGTGGCGAGCCTGGGCAGTACGCTGCGGAGGTGCGACAGATAGTTTACACCACCTTGAAGCTACGCGGTTGAAAGTTAAAAGTTAGAGTTCTAACAAATAGCGGAGTAAGAATCATTCTAAGTAAAAGAAAAGCGGTAAAACGAAAAATACTACTACGATATATTTTGGCACTAAATCATCCAATAGAAAATAAAATATGAAAGGGAGAGTAAGGTTATATATAATTTATAATACTAGGCTCTACATTCGTGCCTTGCACGAGAAATACGTACTGAAAATACTATACTTTCAAATATAATACGGTGTTGAGTAAGTACAAAATATGGAGATTGGAGTCTAATAATCAATTCCTTACAAAAAATATAATATATAATTCAAACCAAGTCAGTAATAATGTTTTGATATAATGCAGAAGGCCAAAAGGAAACTAGGCTTTCTGAAATCACATAGTTAGGGAGCACTTTATTTTCAACATGGGACTTTTCGGTGGGAGTCCGAATTTAATTGGGGCACAATGCAGATACTTGAGATCGGATAACAAATTTACAAAAAAGAAAATACTTAAAAAAATACAATATTATTTACTATTTTTTGTGATGTGATGATTTACTTTAGTTAAGCCTTTTGGTACGTGGAAGAAAACAAGATAAAAATAACGAAGAAAACAACACTTAAAAGCCATTTAGTCATTCCTACCTTCCAAGGCACTCTAATTTTTCTTATACTTTCATAAAAAAAATGGTGATGTTGTGGCACTAAACCTCAAGATTACATTCAAATTTGATGCGGCAATGATTCTTTGTCTTTAGTCAAAGTATGTTTTTTGCTATTAGCTTAACGAAATAATACTTTTTTTCCTGGTAAAGAACGGTATGTAACAGGAAAAAACTCATGTAATGAATAGATTACATAACCCTTTTATATGAGTGGTAATAGTTTAGTCGAGTTTAAGTTGTTCAAAGTATTATTGTTAATGTGAAATTGATATGAGTTTAGAACTTCAACAGTATATCGATAAGACACAATATATCAAATTATTGAAAGCTTAGAATTTCATTGGCTTTAGGAATTAAGTTGAAACTGAACTCTAGTTCGATTAAGAGAAGCATTCTTATCCCAATACAAAGTTCAAACACTCTTAGTAGAATTCGAAGTAGCGTCTATAATATATAGTGCTAAATTTTACCATTTTATCCTACATGGAAGAATCTCTTTGAAGGAATAATTTAATTTTTAAGGATGTAAAAGTCTATTAATATTTCGAGGATATTATTTTTATTCAATATTTAGCGTTTTAGCATTCGTGCTTTTATAATAATATAGATATAGATATAAATAGATAGTAATACACATAAGAGGTTTTTATTTTCTACAAATACGTCCTCGTTTTCAAGTACAAATATAAATATGAATTGATCTGGTCAAGCAATTCACCATATTGATAAGATCTTTATTTTAATTTTTATTATATAATTGCACCATGTATACGGTAGAAATCGGGGCTACCCGATTTCGCTATTTGATCGGAAAAAGGACGTTGCATCGAAGAGCTAAGGCATCGGGTTCGAGATCGAAGTCTTTTTCGATATCGAGGTTGGTATCAATCGAAGCCAGGGAGATAGACTTCGAATAACATCGGGGATAGATTAGTAACGGAAAGAGCAAGATATCCGTGATTGGTCGAGGATCGTGGTGTGAATCTCGGAACCGACAGAACCGCTGACGGTTATTGATACCAATTATGGATTTTACTTCCGCAATTAGAGTTATACCTTATTTAGGATTCCTCTACTATATAAAGAGGAATCTTGTTCATTTGTAGAGGGAGACTGACTAAGAAATAACAATGCACGGCTCTTTTACTTGCTTATAGCTTACTATTATTCTCATTGTTCTTAACGCTTGATCTCGAGCCTGTTTCAATCGAGGACGATAGCTTGCAACTACACTGGTTTGATTCATCTTATTCATTTAATTCATTTATTTATCTAGTCATTTGTCAATTGACATTGAATCAGATCACGTATCCTTATAACTACATAATAAATTTAATTGTTACTCGTATTTCGAGGTAAACGGTTTGGCGCCCACCGTAGGGTTAAGGATAATAGTGATTGTTCAGTGCTTATTCTGGTATAACACACTATTTTACACTTGTTTCTTGTCAAGAATTTTTTTCCAGGTTGAATCATGTCAAACTCATAAAACACATCTACACACGGCGACAACGGCCTCGAACTCCATGGAGAAAACAAGGATGTTATCGCCCCAGGAGTCGAGGTGCCACAGGGTGACCTCGGAGGAGCACTGCCCGTCAACCCGGTTGATGTCAGTTCTCATATTGCTTTGGATGCGGATTTAGGCGCAGACCCCGAAGGAAGCGTACGCAGAGAGGGTCGAACTGGTGGTCGAGGTACACATGGCAGAGGAGACGAAGGAGTCAGTCTCCAAGTAATATTTGAAATGCTACAAGCCCAACAAAACGCCATTGCCCAGTTGCAAAATCAGCACGGGCCACCAAATAGGGTCGAACAAGAGGTTACTCACCGTACCGAGCCAGTGCCTGAGAAATCGGGTAATAATACTTCGACAAGCAATCCTATTATAATGAGGATGCTCAAGGAGCTTACTAAGAGAATAGAATTGGGAGAAAAGAAAATCTAGGCCAAGGCCAAGAAGGTGGAAACTTACAACTCCCGAGTCGATCAAATACCGGGGGCACCACCAATCTTAAAAGGAATGGATTCCAAAAAGTTCGTAAAAAAACTGTTCCCTCCGAGTGCGGCTCCGAAGCCCATCCCAAAGAAGTTTCGTATGCCCGATATACCTAAATAAAACGGACCTCTGACCAAATGAGCACGTTACTTCTTACGCGTGCGCCATAAAGGGAAACGACTTGGAAGATGACGAAATCGAGTCTGTACTGCTGAAGAAATTCGGGGAGACTCTATCGAAGGGTGCCTTAATATGGTATCATAACTTACACCCTAATTCTATTGATTCATTTGCTATGCTTGCAGATTTCTTTGTAAAGGCACACTCAGGAGCCATTAATATTGCAACAAGGAAGTCGGACCTTTCCAAGGTAAGGCAGAAAAATAACGAGATGCTCAGAGAATTCGTATCTCGGTTCCAAGCGGAGAGAATAGATTTGCCTCAGGTCACCGATGACTGGGCTGTTCAAGCTTTCACTCAAGGTCTCAACACTCGGAGTTCCATAGCTTCACAGCAGTTGAAGCAAAGTTTAATCGAGTACCCGTTGTCACTTGGGCCGACGTACATAACCGGTATCAATCGAAGATTAGGGTCGAGGATGATCAACTGGGGACTCCTTCGGGGTCCGTTTATCCTAGCAGGCCCATGGATAGGATCAAAAGGGATATCGATCGAGAGCCGAGGTCGAATAGAGATCGATATCAACCGTACAACGGAGACCATAGAGGCAGCAGATCTGGGCAAAGCTTCGCACGAATTGAGAGGAGAAATGATCGAGGTCGAAATTCACGGGGGTTTGATGCCGAGGAAGATCACGTTAAATATCCAAAATCCACGACCCCATTCCAATCCTTTCTATTTTTTTGACTAACTCTTGCAGGCTATCGACAAGGATCGACACGAAACTTTGGATCTTAAAGCACGCGTTGCACTCTTTTTCCCTTAGACCGATTTTTGTCCCAAATGGGGTTTTCCAGCGAGGTTTTTAACGAGGCAACCATTGTTCGTGCAAACTTAGAGCAATTCAACAGTATCCGAGGTTCCCTACAATAAGCCTCGAGTACTGGGGGGCATTACCCTCGAATGTCTACTTTGTTGCAAGAAAATCAATTCGTGACAGCGGGGTCTCGATAGGAAAATGTTGTAAGGGTCAAAATGTCAGATGAACCGTGCCTGTATAGGTTGCTCGGACCCTAATATCAAACATGCGCGCATGTATAATCATCTATTGAGAGAAGTATTTTTCCTTGCCGATATCCCCTGCCTTTAGAAAAATTTACTATTTTATACTCTTGATCTATCGTGTAAATAGGCTTAAGGGCCGACCATGGCGGAAGTTCGAATAACTAACCCCACGCTTGAGGACTGTCGTCCGAAAAACATACGAAATCGAACTACTAACATTTCGAGACCATAAGACCTTAAAGGCGACCCTCGATTTTACAGGCCACGGCCACCCCGCTCGGGGACTGACACTTCGGGCAAGCTCGAAGTGAAACGGAAAATAATCCCAAAGGGAAAGTTCCAATAAAGAGGCTATGACTAAATTAACACGGATCGGAGACGTCCGAAATCCGTAACAAATACAAAAGCCCAAGGGCTATCTTGACCCGAGTTCGAGGAAACTCTCACTCGGGGACTATCTATAAAGCCTAAGGGATAACTTTACTTCGAGTTTGAGCAAATCTTCACGCGATCATAAAAGCCCAAGGGCTACCTTAACCCGAGTTTGAGCAAACTCTCACTCGGGGACTATCTATAAAGCCTAAGGGATAACTTTACTTCGAGTTCGAGCAAATCCTCACTCGATCATAAAAGCCCAAGGGCTACCTCAACCCTAGCTCGAGCAAACTCTCACTCGGGGACTATACTTAACTTCGAGTTCGAGCAAATCCTCACTCGATCAAAAAAGCCCAAGGGCTACCTTAACCCGAGTTCGAGTAAACTCTCACTCGGGGACTATCTATAAAGCCTAATGGCTAACTTTACTTCTCGTTCAAGCAAATCCTCACTCGACTGTTAAGCCTAACAGCTACTCAAACTCTAGTTCAGATGGTCATTCGGGGTCCATCGATCTCGGTCGAAAGAACAAAGCCCCGAGTATGGATTTCTTCAAAGGTCTCCCTCTGAGACCGACACTTGGTGCACTCCTTTGCCCGAACCTGAGCGGTTTCCTTTTGCGGAACAGTTTTAGATGTTTTGGCCATTTTGTTTTCGTAAGCAAGGAAAAATGGAGATTCGAATATTTGGTATTTTGGGAAGAACAAGCAGAGAAGCTCGAAGATTCAATTCGTTTCTTGTCATTACACTCCAAAAAACAAGGGGACTATCAGTGTACGGTAGAAATCGGGGCTACCCGATTTTGCTATTTGATCGAAACAAGGATGCTACATCGAAGAGCTAAGGCATCGAGTTCGAGATCGAGGTTGGTATCAATCGAAGCCAGGGGAGTTAGACTTCGAGTAACATCGGGGATAGATTAGCAACGGAAAGAGCAAGATATCCGTGATTAGTCGAGGATCGTGGCGTGAATCTCGGAAACGACAGGACCGCTGACGGTTATTGATACCAATCATGGATTTTACTTCCGAAATTAGAGTTACACCTTATTTAGGGTGTCACGACCCCAAACCCGGTCGTGATGGCGCCCAACACTAATGCTAGGCCAGCCCGACCATTTACTCTCTCAACCCGAGCACAGAGCTCAAAACCAATTAATCAGATACTTAAAATCAAATATTAATACTCATAGTTGAAATACTCAATTAAAACAATACGAAATACTGACATAAACTGTAACTCCCAAAGACCTGGGGTCATGAGTCTAGAGCCTCTAACTAATACAGAGTCAAGAATCCTCAAAGTAAGTATGTTCTAAAGTACGGAAATAATAAAGGGATAAGAGAGGAGTCGGGTCCTGCGGACGTCATAGCAGCTACCTCGACCACTCCTGGAACTCTGGAAATCAGCGGCTAGCTCAACTAAGCTCCCGAAGTACCTGAATCTGCACACAAGGTGCAGGGAGTAGGGGTGAGTACTACCAACTCAGTGAGTAATAAGCATATAAAAATGTCTGAAGATAAGAAATCCACGAAATGCCACAAAGCAAAGCTAAAACTAACAGTCCGACACCTTACTACGAACCAACAGCAAAACAACTTCAAATATAACAGTCAAGTAAAATGTAAGGATGCAATGCAATGCACATGACCGCTACGGCGCGTAGCCCGATCCATTTAACGTCGACGACGCTCACTGGGGGTGTGTACAGACTCTGGAGGGGCTCCTTCAGGCCAAGTGCAAAATAATCATACCATTCGCTGCAGCATGCAGCCCAATCCATACTCAGTCCACAATATGCATATGAGTCACGTAACAGATTCAATTAATTTCCCAATTTCCAATTTATTAAGAAGAATATACTTTAGATATTTAACTTCAGGAAAAGTGACTTAGCATTTCATAACAGTGATTAAACACAGGACTGAGATCAATGATTATACAAAGCATGCTATCACAATGACATTCATCCTCTAAGGATGCTACAGATCGGCACAAGGCCCCAAACACGGCAATAAGCCCAGATATATCCAATACAGGGTGCGTATCAGTCGCCAATATAGAAACATTCTTGTTCGGGATGGACTAAGTCTCAATCCCCAATCATAACCAATCCCGCACCTGCCATAGGGTGCGAGTCACGCCCTACAATAGCATCACAATGTGATAAGCCGGGATTTCAAACCCTCAGGCCATCATATACACCAACTACTCACCTCTATCCGGCCGTAGAATGGTCCGCAATGCCTTTTCCTTTCGTATCGACCTCCTCGCCCGTTGAATCTAGTCAAAATCACAACGAATACCTAAATATGGGTTAAAGAAACATAACCCAATCAAAAATACTCGAAAAGTACTAAAATTCATGAAGTTGGTAAAACCCGAGCCCCGGGCCCACTTCTCGAAAAATTCCGAAAATCACACCAACGGATTCCTCGTCTCGCCCCGAGTCCGTACATATAAAGTTTACCGAAAACGGAGCTCAAATGGCCTTTCAAATCCTAAAAATTCGTTTTTAAAAACCAAGCCCTAATTCTTCACAATTTCTACCCACTTTCATGGATTTGAGTGTTGATTCTTCCATAAAATGGTGTTTTCTAGTCAAGAGACTTACCTCAAATCAATACCCGTTGAAATCCCCGTCAAAATCGATCAAAAAGCTCTCAAGGCGGTGTAAAAATGGTGGAAAAATGATGGGTTTCGCGACTGAAATGACCCTTAAAACTATTCTGTCCGCCCAGTCTTTCCTCTATGCGATCGCAACACTACTAATGCGATCGCATATCACAATCTCAAACCTCCCAAAAATTCCTTCTACGCGATCGCAGACACGCACTCCTTTCCTCTTCTACGCGATCGCACACCTAGCCACGCGACCGCACTGACCAAACTCCCAGACCTATGCGATCGCAGAGCCCTTTACGCAATCGCATAGTGCAAAACTCTGAGCTCCCTCCAATTCTTCTATGCGATCGCAGCCCTGTGCTCGCGATCGCGAAGAGCTTATTTGCTCTGCAAATTTCTGCTGCTTTTTTCAACATCAAAAATCCCCGTTGCCCAATCCCGAAAATAACCCCCGAGGACCCCTCGGGAACCTCAACCAAAAAGCACCAACATACTCCAAAAACATCATACAAACTGTTCCAATCACCAAAACACGTCAAACAACACAAAATCATCAAATTGCCACAGATTCAAGCCTAAGTTAAACTAAAACTTCCGAAACTTGCATTTGACCAAAAACCCGACCTAAACACCTCCGAATGATCTGAAACTTTGCACGCATATCCAAAATCACCTAACGGAACTACTCCAACTCTCGGAATTCCATTCCGACCCTCGGATCAAAATCTCACCTACCATCCGGAATTCGCCAAAATCCAACCTTAGCCAATTCAAGCCTAATTCTACACCGGACCTCCAAATTCAATTCCGATTGCGCTCCTAAGTCACAAATCATCCCCCGAAACTAGTCGAATCATCAGAAATCCATTCCGAGCCTTCTAACTCATAAGTCAACATTCGGTTGACTTTTCCAAACTAACCTTCTCATAAAGAGACTTATTGTCTCATTTCTAACCGAACTCTATCCGAATTACTTCAAATTCTCCAAACACATATAATGAAACATATAGAAGCATAAAACGGGGAAAACGGGGCGGTAACTCCCGTAACGACGGGTTGGGTCGTTACATCCTCCCCAACTTAAACAAACGCTCGTCCTCGAGCGTACCCAGAGTTGTTCTAGAAGCCAACCAACAGCTGAACGATCTTACTAATCATATACCCGGGTTGATCCCTCACCACCTTATCTCGCATAGACCCGATAACACAATATAGCCGAACTTCCACAGTCCCTTTAAGCCATAACCATAGAACCACGTTGCACTTTCCGAAAAAATCATACCCATCACATCTATACTCAGAGTAAGCCCGAACCAGCTGTAATAACCCATACTTGTACCCTCAGGTGAAAACATATGATATACCGCCTAAACCAAACACTCGGAACTATAACTTCTATTCACAGCAGTTGTCCCAGTAACCAATTACCAGCAGAGAACCTCTCACTAGCTAAAGCCTTATTCCACCACTCTCATATACTGCCAACGATGAATGAAACACGCTATAAACCGTAATCATCTCTCAGATCAACTATTCATGAAACCACTTCCCTTGATTGATATCACAACAGATTTCCGGGTCAAACCTCGGTATTATCTTTCTAACAAGCTGAGATCAAATCTGTCCGTATGCATTAATGAACCCAACGATCACCTCGAATCCAACACCACTCTGGTGATATGATATCTCCATACAAGCCTAAACCACAACCTGCATAATACACGCACCCGTAAGAAACGGTCTGAACATGCTCAAATCGGGACAAACGGCTCCAACGAAAGAGCTGTACCTCAAGCTCGTCAATACCATTACAACACAAGGCTGAGACTCCGTCTCGCATCGTAGAAATATAACAGCTGAATCTACCTCGAAAGGTCATAACTCCACGTAGCCTCGCTACAATACGCGATCCTATCCCAATACTGTTACACATGAAGCGCCTCAAGACACTGGCGTCCGCCACGAAGGCCCAATCAAGAACATCAATCCTTTCCAGCCATCCGCTGGTCCTTGAAATATAAACCATTCTACTAGAACATAGTCTAATGCACCTTGCCACGCAGCCTGTGGCATTTTCCGACATAGCCCATAATGCAATAGTTCAAAATCTTCCAACACTAAGAGAACCAGTCTGAATTCCAACATCACAACATAGCCTGTACATCAGAACTCCATATAACACACAAATCATCATACCTGATCCCAGCTTCCACCGTGCGAATACATGCACACATTTGATACTCCTTCATTCCACGACAGATACTCGATATTTACCTGTGCTACCGAGCAAACTCGAATACCACCAGTGGACCCAACAAGAACATGCCGCACTACTGCCGAAATATAATCAGTTTAATCACATTACCCTTTTTCTGAGACATATACTCTCATCAAATCACTTCCACTTAGCAATATCATTTTCCCCAATCATCCGAAGATCATTTATCTAATCACTTAGGAGGAATCACTACACATCCCATGCTCTGCATGACATACACAGGTCTTGTTCAAATTCTTACAATACTGACACGACGGATGAGACCTGTACACATTCATAACTACTACCGAAACAACAATTCATTAGTTCTATACTCTTGGCAAGAACTATCACCTCATTCTGAGCCAAACAATGGTCTTAGCTCTTTAATTTTACTTCACATACTCAGATTGCACTGATCTCAAATTCAATGATCTCGTCTTACCCAGTACGAACTGTTCGGGCAATAAGCCACTCCAGACATAATTATAAGTCGTATATGATGCCCCAATGTGCCAATAGGCTACCAATTCGAACGCAATACAAAAGAAAACGAGCTCTGGAAGGAATTACCAAATCCTACGCACTAATACAAACTTTCCTTGGAAAACAGGTAGCAAGGCATACAAAGATAGCGTATAGAAAACTATACTCGATTTCACATTGTTGCGGCGTGCAACCCGATCCGGATAACATACCCATGGCGGCGTGCCACCCGATCCACACATAGATCTCGCATAAGGAGATACACGTCGAGCCAAATCTGCTCATTATAACAAAATACCGAATATCGGTCATGAGCATGCTAAGTGCATAATAACACCTCTGAGGATTATATAGCATTATAACTACAAACTCAAGCACAACTGAGGCGCGATATACAATCGG
Organism: Nicotiana attenuata; assembly: GCF_001879085.1. Classification (NCBI taxonomy): domain Eukaryota; kingdom Viridiplantae; phylum Streptophyta; class Magnoliopsida; order Solanales; family Solanaceae; genus Nicotiana; species Nicotiana attenuata. The sequence goes on from NW_017670398.1 coordinate 481,396, forward strand.
GATTTCAACAGTCAAGTTGCTCATATAACATCATTCCTACGCGGATTCTTAACACATAAGCAATTTCTCGAGTCATTTCACAAATCACACGGCGTAATGCAACACTACGCGAGATATCTGGCAATGAAGCATCAACCTAACTACTCCTCCATGAGGACCGCGTTACAAAAATGCACACATCTGGCCTGATATAGATCCATTATTCACATTAAGTCCAACCACCGACTTCAAGCCGATTATGCTCACAATGAACCAGTTTGACAACCTTTCAAGGGTCCATAATAACTCCCTTTTTAACATAACACACCAGAACAACCATCACAATCGGGGTAATCCTTCCCAGTTCACAACCCAATATGCCAAGTGCCCTCCAGGCATGAATTCCTCAATTTAACGACACCATCACAACCTTGATACTTGGTTTACATCTTTAATCAGTCAAGTGACTACATGCCACACTTATATAATCTTCCAGTGGGACACATTCCCCCAACTACCGCAACCAATATTTGGGGCGTACTTCCAAACCACCGGTCGCACTAACGCTGAAGAGCGATCAAGAATCATTAGCCAGGACGCAAAGCCCTTCTTACAAAACACCGATCTTAGGTGACGCTGAAGACAATACCAATTTACCTTAACAATCGAAACTTCTTTCCTGCTCATCCGAGCTCATGACATCTTTGTCAAAATTTTCCCTTCACTCGTGCATTCCCGGCCCAATCTCCACGACCAGAGCTGATTCACCAGCATGCATCAAATCAGAACTAACATAGTACATACCCACCAATCCGCTAACCACTAGCAAGCTCCCCAACTTGGCTCGAAGCCATATATCACAACACACTATACTCATAACGCATATGCTCCATTGCTGTCGTAATACCATAGTGAGATTGAACTCGCTCTTTCATAAGCTTGTGGAAACTCAAATCATCTGGAATTTTAACTCTTCTGCATTTTCTTGCATTCACTCACATAACAGTTAAGCCTACCCTCCAGGCGACCAAATTTTCACTAAGTCCCAAAAATTTCGGCAGAGTTTCCCTTGTAATTGGGCCTATCCACCTGCCAGAGAATCACCAAAACCATCCTAGCAACACTAAGTCCCAAAATTTCGGCAGAGCTTCCCTTGTAATGGGCATCCATCTCAGTACTACATGTATTATATTATCAAAATCGATACATGGGCATGGGTTGCACCTATTCGAATCATAACACATAGAAGATACCTTTCGATCCTCCATTATTGGGATATTCAACCGAGTAGGAACATGTTCTCTCCTTAATGTTTTCGACCTTCACGGTGTGCTCCTCGACATAGATTTCGTCATAATACATTTACAGAAGCGATCTTGGCTCCCAGACTTGTCTAACTAGTATAACAAATTGTTTCCCCTCATAAGCCAATTACCCATTAGCTTTACCTTTAGTTCATGTTTTTGTATACCTTCCACTGTCATACACACTACACAGTACCAACATACTCATTACGTAGCTATCCAGCAGCCATTCCCACAATTTGGGACAATACTGAACATATAAGTTCATAACTCCAGCTCACAAAATCAGCACCTTGGTGCTCAAGCCATAAGCAAAGGTCCGGCCTCATGTCCTCCAGACTGGCCCAACATCAACTCACGGAGATTACATCTCGCCCCCCTCGATCGGGGAAACACAAGCCATCAAGGCGCATATACTACTAAGCGCTCATGTGCGCATACTGACGTGTGGAAGGAATTTCAAGAGGTATATCTCAAGCTGAATCAAGTACGCACGAGAAGAATTCCAAGAAAGTGAAGTTTTCCTAAAGGTTCTGCAGCCTCTCGTGGAGAAATACAGGCGTCCCCGTATCGTTCCACGAGACTCTACTAAACCGGCTCATGACTCATGAGGCCTAGTAACCTAGGCTCTGATACCAACTTGTCACGACCCCAAACCCGGTCGTGATGGCGCCCAACACTAATGCTAGGCAAGCCCGACCATTTACTCTCTCAACCCGAGCACAAAGCTCAAAACCAATTAATCAGATACTTAAAATCAAATATTAATACTCATAGTTGAAATACTCAATTAAAACAATACAAAATACTGACATAAACTGTAACTCCCAAAGACCTGGGGTCATGAGTCTAGAGCCTCTAACTAATACAGAGTCAAGAATCCTCAAAATAAGTATGTTNATATGTCATAAACGCAAATAATGGCAATGAATGTAATAAGGAAAGATCTACCGCCCAATTATTATATGATTGGGATGTTCCTTTTCTCTGTCAACGATATGGAAAAGTGAGAAGTCCGGATGGATGTGGAATATTTGGATATATGGATAAAGATTTAACAACGTGTGCTTCAATAATATTATCAATGAACAAGACAACTTTTGGATATCTTCTTTTGTCAGCCTTTACAATGCATTCTTATCAGAGAGTTAAGAAGAAGATCCCTTCTTGTTTCCTATCTCTTCCTATTTATAAGGGATATTCCCCAAAAATCCTAAAAAGTACAGCATAAAGAATATCCAAAGACTACAAGTGGACCTATGCTACCGTTATTTTCTCACCTCGGCTACCTGCTTTTGGCACCAGCATGTGAGAGCAACCTTCAATCATTATATCATGGTTGACCCCGCCTTTGTCTTACTTATCCGTTACCGCCGAGTCACCAAATTTGGACCTATACAGTTAGTCCCTCCGCTTGTTGAGGTTGTGGCCTTGCATACCCTCGATGAGCGGACATGATTTGCCTTTGTTTCAGTAGAATTTGGCTGTTGCATAAGCCGGGTCGACAAAGGTCGAGGGAGCGACATAACCAGCGAAGTCATGATTGGTGTGGTTGCCGTGGGGTGACGTCATAGCCTCGTGCGTCATCATTACACTTGCCTCGATTCTCGCGCCATCCAACCCTATAAATAGATGGGGGTTTTGTTTTTGAGAAGTTTCCACCATCTCTTTCCTTGTATGAACACTGTTCTCTTTCGATCTTCTTTGCCAGCTTCTATTCTTGGTTTTGCTCTCACGATTCCATATCTCTCCTTCTTACCTTAGTCGTTACCTCCTTCTTCAGTTGGTAGCATACTTTTTATCGTCGACATGTCACACATCCTTCGTATTCACGATGAAATTTCTGATGCCACTTCGTTGTTGGTGGCTCCTCCTTTCGGCGGCGTGGATTTCGTGGTTGAAGAGGCTGAGAGCTTTCCTACCGTGGATGAGATAAGTCCCAGAAACCCCTGTCTAGAAGCGATTTTCAGAAGGAACCTGCTCCCACTCCCGTTCAGGTGATCCCCGAGACTGGCCGTCTCATATAGCTGAGCTCCGATCTACATATCATATCCCTCCTCACGTCGAGATAGTTCCGGCTGGTAGCGACATCGTGGAGGTCCATCGACCTGGGTACTATGCCTTTTACGTCTACCCTTCCTTAATTGGTTATACTCTCCCTCTTCTCCCGCTGGCGGAGGAATTCTACCAATTTTACAACGTCTACCCGGTGCAGCTATCCCCGATTTGTATAAAGCCTTCCTGATGCTGACGAAGTATGCAGAATTGGCCGGTTGCGAGGTCGACATCCGCCACCTATTACACTTGTTTTCGCCGAGTTTTTATAGAGGCACTATGATACATCTGTGACATCGCGGGACTAGAGGGCTCAAAGTTGGAATGGATGATCGAGGCCAACCCTGTACTACTATAAAGTAGCAAGAGTTGTCGAAGAAACTTTTACTCGAGAAGGTCGGGATCGATTTCCACAGAGAGCTAGAGATGGGAATTGAGTTTCTATCTAAATTGGAGTTGCGTAATTGTTCCTAATTACCCTTCTAAACATATTTGGTTTTGATATTACTTCTAAATTTATACTACTAAGATGAGAAATTAAGCTAAGTTAAGCTAAGAGTAGACTATTGAAGGTTGTCTAATTAGTTAAAAGGCACTAGGGGAGTGACTTTCTCCTAGGTGGATACTATGCGATCGCAACACTACTAATGCGATCGCATATCACAATCTCAAACCTCCCAAAAATTCCTTCTACGCGATCGCAGAGCACTCCTTTCCTCTTCTACGCGATCGCACACCTAGCCACGCGACCGCACTGACCAAACTCCCAGACCTATGCGATCGCAGAGCCCTTTACGCAATCGCATAGTGCAAAACTCTGAGCTCCCTCCAATTCTTCTATGCGATCGCAGCCCTGTGCTCGCGATCGCGAAGAGCTTATTTGCTCTGCAAATTTCTGCTGCTTTTTTCAACATCAAAAATCCCCGTTAGCCATCCGAAATCACCCCGAGGCCCTCGGGACCTCAACCAAAAGCACCAACATACTCCAAAACATCATACAAACTTGTTCCAATCACCAAAACACGTCAAACAACACAAAATCATCAAATTACCACTGATTCAAGCCTAAGTTAAACTAAAACTTCCGAAACTTGCATTTGACCAAAAACCCGACCTAAACACCTCCGAATGATCTGAAACTTTGCACGCATATCCAAAATCACCTAACGGAACTACTGCAACTCTCGGAATTCCATTTCGACCCTCGGATCAAAATCTCACCTACCATCCAGAATTCGCCAAAATCCAACCTTAGCCAATTCAAGCCTAATTCTACACCGGACCTCCAAATTCAATTCCGATTGCGCTCCTAAGTCACAAATCATCCCCCGAAACTAGTCGAATCATCGGAAATCCATTCCGAGCCTTCTAATTCATAAGTCAACATTCGGTTGACTTTTCCAAACTAACCTTCTCATAAAGAGACTTATTGTCTCATTTCTAACCGAACTCTATCCGAATTACTTCAAATTCTCCAAACACATATAATGAAACATATAGAAGCATAAAACGGGAAAAACAGGGCGATAACTCCCGTAACGACGGGTCGGGTCGTTACATAGGGTTCCTCTACTATATTAAGAGGAATCTTGTTCATTTGTAGAGGGAGACTGACTAAGAAATAACAATACACTGCTCTTTTACTTGCTTATAGCTTACTATTATTCTCATTGTTCTTAACGCTTGATCTCGAGCCTGTTTCAATTGAGGACGATAGCTTGCAACTACACTGGTTTGATTCAACTTAATCATTTAATTCATTTATTTATCTAGTCATTTGTCAATTGGCGTTGAATCAGATCACGTATCCTTATAACCACGTTACAAGTTTAATTTTTACTCGTATTTCGAGGTTAACACATCCAAAAAAATAAAAGGTAAGGAGACGGTGAAAATTGAACAATTTGCATATTAGGTGGTGAACTTCCACCAGTATTACCAAATGTAAACTTGTACTATTTCTGTAAGAGTTATCACATGTGCTTAGGGACTGTACAAAATATTTTAAAGGTTGAAATAATTTTAGGTAATAGAGCAATTGTTTTTGTTTCACTGAAAAATCACTGAGGAATTTTCTTATTGTAATGTAGAAATTGTAAAAATAGAAATAACAGTTCTACCGAATTACAACCATAGATGATGATGAGATGATAAATATCTATTCAGTTTTACTCAGGGATCTCGGGCTCGAACCCGAGTTATCTTTGGTAGGGAGTATTTACCTTAAAATGGACTTTCAAGCAAGAACTGGATTAGTATCAGATCTCAAAGTACGGTAAAAATTGTGTAGGGTAGCCACTTTTTAAAGTGGTACTTATTTTTTATCCAGCATTTTTAATGCTGAGCAAAAGTAGCCACTAGTCCATTAAAATTAATATGAAAAGATGGTGTTACCCTTTCTGCTTTCTCTTTTCTTTCCCAAACGGAAATACAGTGTTTATACCGGCGATGCTTCTCCAGGAGAGGATTCCGTGACCATGGGAGAGGACGAATCACATAAAGATGAGAATGTGTTTACCAGATCGAGAATGAGAGATCAGTGGGTTGTAGTGGAACAAGTAAATGAGTGGCCAATAGAGAAAATTGCAATTATTATTATTATTATTAATTTTTTTTTTATGAAAAGATACAAAAATAACGTTTGATTTTCTGCTACGTTATGGATCTTGAACTTACAGTTACAAGTTCAAAAGTTGAGGACACTTAGTTCTGAACTTCGAGTTCCAAGTTCAAAAGTTAAGGATACTTGGTCCTGAACTTAGAATTACAAGTTCAAAAGTTAAGGACACTTGGTCCTGAACTTAGACTAACAAGCTCAAAAGTTAAGGACAATAGGTCCCGAACTTACAGTTACAAGTTCAAAAGTTAAGGACACTTGGTCCTGAACTTAGAATTATAAGTTCAAAAGTTAAGGACACTTGGTCCTGAACTTAGACTAACAAGCTCAAAAGTTAAGGACAATAGGTCCTGAACTTACAGTTACAAGTTCAAAAGTTAAGGACACTTGGTCCTGAACTTAGACTAACAAGCTTAAAAGTTAAGGACAATAGGTCTTGAACTTACAGTTACAAGTTCAAAAGTTAAGGACACTTGGTCCTGAACTTAGACTAACAAGCTCAAAAGTTAAGGACAATAGGTCCTGAATTTAGACTTACAAGTTCAAAAGTTAAGGACAAGTAGTCCTTAACTTAGAGTTACAGGCACAGAACTTAAGTACAGGTGGTCCTGAACTTCGAGTTCCAAGTTCAAAAGTTAAGGACATGTAGTCCTGAAGTCCCGAACTTAGAGTTGCAAGTTCAAAAGTTAAGGACATGTAGTCCTGAGTCCTGAACTTAGAATTGCAAGTTCAAAAGTTAAGGACACTTGGTCCTGAACTTTACGAGCAGAAGGGTGTTTTCGTCTCGGCAGGTAAAGTTTATTAAAGTAGTGGCTAAAGACTAAAGACATTTTAAATGGTGGCTTAAAAGTAAATACATGTGTTATTAGTGGCTAACCTCCCCCGAGGGGCAGTTCAATGAAATTAGTGGCAATAAAGCCAACCCATAGAAAGAAACCCCAAACTTACTTCATAAAATTCATATACTTATGACTAATGAGACACAATAAAAACTTGCTTTATCATCTATGAAACAGTCAAACAAGATAATAAGAACTAATAAAGAGTTGAAATTAAAAAGGAAATGATTAGAAACTGAAACATGAAATACGTAGAAAAGGAAATTTCAGAGTTCAAGAGGGGAGGTAAGCAAAACGTATTAAATAATGAAATAGAAAGAAATTTTCCATTATTTACTTACTCTTTAGAATGGCTTCAACCAAATTCAGACAAGAATGTATATTTTTTGAAACCTTTAATGATAATTATCTAAATAATGTATAATAATACTATAATAATAATATTTTTGGGGCCTCTATATTTTGAAGCCTAAAGAGGTAGCTTCGTCCAATTTATTACAAATTTATTTTTAGTTTTATGACCCCATCTCTTTTTTTTACACACGGGAGATATATTTTTATACATAAAGATCCATCTTTTATACATATGAAATCTTAAAAAGACACTTAAGCCTTGAAGACCTTTTTCCTCCTCAAACTATTGCGGTCAAAGTGAACACTGAATATTGAATTAAAAAAATCCGTCAAGTTAAAAGGATCTTCTAGTCAGGAATTTAGAATGTAAATAAATAAATAAATATTGGAACAATTAGAAGACTTAGAAGGACAAACTAGAGAAAGAAAGCAGAGATGCAAAAGAACAAACTAGAAACTTAAAGAAATAATCTAGAAAAACACCAATTGAAAATAAAATTTGTTATGAACAATAAAAGAAGAAGAAGAATATTGCAGAGAAAAGTATAGAGAGAGAATTCTTATTGATTTGGGATGATTTACAATGAAATAAAACCCTCTATTTATAGGGAGAGGGTGACTTAGCCACCAAGTAATAAACCCTAGAATCTCTCTAAATATGGACATTCACCATAAATAAAATTCTATTTATAACACTCCCCCTTGAATGTCTATTCAATAGATAATGTGCCTCGTTATAACCTTAACTAAAATAAAACCCAGTGGGAGAAAAACTCTAGAGAAGGAAAAAGAGTACACATATCTAATAATACGCCTTTTGGTTGCCTCGTTAAAAACCTTGCAAGGAAAACCCATTGGGACAAAACCTTGTAAGGAAAAAAGAGTACACATCCTTGAGAATTTGCATTCCAATCTTGTGCATCATCTTCAAAAGATCTTTGGTAGAGATTTGATGAACAAATCAGCCATATTAACTTGAATGAATATATTGCACCTTGAAATCATCATTCTTGATAGAGATGAATTGTCTTCATTTGATCTTGTTGGAATCGTCAGTTCAATATCTTCACATAGAGGTGAAAACTCTTGGTATCATATTATCATGCCTATAGTTATAGCAAGATACATTTGTGCACAAATTGCACTGAGGAAGTAGTACTTCAAGATCAAGAATTGTATATGCTTCAAGCGATTTAAATCCTTCAAGGATTGTCATATAAGTCATATAATAGACTTTAATTAGATGCATATCAAGTTTTCATGTCATGCTAGACATATAAGATATCGAAAACTGATTGCACATACCATTGACTTTATACTTTCAAGTGTTTGAACTACATGCATGTTCAAAACTACATGCCTTTCATATGAAACCAATTCTATTCGAAATTGTTTCACCAGACTTAAGATCCTCATATATATTTAGCGCTATTATAGATGTCGTCGACAAACATTTTATATCGGTTCCAACCTCCTTATTTTTCATAAAGACATAACATAGAGATCTCTTCATTCATATATTCAGGTACCTGAATCTCTCATGAGATTTTATGAAGTGTTATGTCATGTGATCTTCTATATCACTTGCCTCCTTTATTATGATCATTTGCTCATCTTCTTTATCAAGAAGTTTATTTGAAACCGATTTGTCTATATGCTTTAAGTATACCATAGACTTTGTCCTTCTAGGACTTAATATGAGCATTTGCAATGAGAATATAGTTACTTTCTTTGGGTCAGCAAATGCGTCCGGCATGCTTTGCAATATATTGCACATGAATTATCCTTTATGAACTTCAAGTTCATATTATCTTATTCGAGGATCAAGATGTATAAATAATAATTCATTCCATGTAACTTTTTCTTAACTATTTATCATGTCTCCCCCTCATGTTAGAAAAACTAACTTGGTACCTCAACTTTGAGAATCCACCTTTGTGCGTTATGGTGTTAATCAAAATATACACCGCACATCAATAATAATAAGATGAAATTATTTGGTTCCTGACCCTGAACCACTTGTGAGGGGAGAAAATAATATACTTTGGTATATAACGTATATCAAACTGATATAGATAACTTTGTTCTCATAAGCAATTGTTTAGCTATTAAGTAGAGGCACTTAATAAATCATTTTGCTAAACCAACTGTGATGTAAACCAACTTATCAAGATGAACTTCTTGAATAGAAAATCTGGAAATTATGCTCGAAATTAAATTATTGAGCAAGTTACCTCGCAAAATACCATGTTGCAGGTTATTAATAATCGTACATGTAACCATCTCATAGATGCATCTTATGTGGTATACATGGCAGGTGAATGGGCCCATATTAACCTTTGATATTTCCAGCATTCATGGGATTCAATCCCAATTTTAATTGGTATATTAATTAATGAGAACATGCAACATAATAGAATTCGTAAAGAACTTTCTAGTTCTTTAATATTTACCCATGTGAATTCTCTTTTATTTTTGCACATCAAACTTAAATTGAAATGGGTAAACCAATTATGCCAACTGAATAAATTATCAATATTGATAAACTTCAGATTTACACCATGACGTGTGCAATTATCAATAAACTGCTAGTTTATTATGATATGAGTTTTTACATCAATAAACTTCCTTTTATTGTGGCATTCTTTTGTTTGTGTAGTACAAACTGGAGAATAAAGCGGGTAGCTTTTCATATACATATTACCCAGCTACAAGTTGTAGTAATAGAAGATATTAAATCTTTCCTTTATTTGTAGTCTCAATATAATCAACCGCTTTCGCGTATACTTTGGAAACTGAATAAGTTTCTTTGAGACTTACTACAACACAATACCTTATTGGTAATTAATTGTGTTTCTCCAAAATAGTATAATTGGCTCTTGCAGAGTTCTCAATTAATTTTGTAGTACCACATATTCATCAACACCTATATGGAGAATATCTCTTTTAAAGAGAAAGTTATACCATTATGGTTATGGTCAAAATTATATGCAAGATCTGTTTCTTGCATTACCTTAATCACAATGCCAAAATATTTTGGCGTACAATAGGTACGTGACCAATGACCATTCATGCCATAATAATGACATTATTTTCTTATATCATCTCAAACCTTCTTTTAGAGGTGAGTGCGGTATATTCACTACCACTAGCACGTTCATATTCTTTGAAGAATGAATATGTATTCATAAATCAGATGTTGTCACATTCACATCATGAATGGACCATATTCATCTATATGCGCTTTATAAAATCTCATGTCAAATCGATGACAAATATTACTTTCATAGAGTGAAGGATTATTTTGAGAATCCTTATTATTCTCATTATCACAATGATGACGATCATAATTTCGTCTATTGCCACGTCCACATCCATTGATATATTCATAGTAATAATTTTGTCTTCTTTCAGACTTATCACATACTGCTATCACATTCTCTTAAGGGAATGAGAATGGAGCAAATTCAATGGGACGGGTTTTCAATTCTTTGCCCACAATCATACGTGAATTTGATCATGACGGGCATAGAAATTTTACCACTTCAGGTGGTTATAATTTCTTACAAACTCCTTTAGAGTTATAATCAAACTTTGTTGTCTTTGCTTGTATATAAAATCAAATTATAGAATTTTAAGAATTTAAAAGAGAAAAATAAAGTAAAATACTTACTTTAAATCCAGAATTTAATCATGAAGGAAGTTCATGGAATAATTGGCAATCATTATACTCAATCCCAAAGCTTATACTCAATTGGTTAGAGTCTCGTGCTGATAACGTGTTATGAACAATAAAAGAAGAAGAAGAATATTGCAGAGAAAAGTATAGAGAGAGAATTCTTATTGATTTGGGATGATTTACAATGGAATAAAACCCTCTATTTATAGGGAGAGGGTGACTTAGCCACCAAGTAATAAACCCTAGAATCTCTCTAAATATGGACATTCACCATAAATAAAATTCTATTTATAACAAAATTAATGATCTTTTCTTTTCTCTCATTTGAGCTGTTTCTTGCTTTTGTTTATTTTGGGTAATCAAGAAAAATAGATCACATACCTTTTAGGAATAGCCTTAATAATCCTCTGTTGTACATTACACAATGCTCAAAAAGCAAACAAAGAGAAATTGTTGATCATTAGCTTGAGAAAAGAGTAGAGAGACATCTAAACATTTGAGTTGTGATATTTAAGTTGAGATTTTGCGTTTAAATATGGGTTATTAATCTAATATTTCACATGCAGGGCAGCTGTCATATATCGTTTTTGAATATGATTACCCTATATATAACCAGTGAAATAATTAATGTATTACGAACATTAGTTAGTTTCCTAAAAGAGGAGAGGGTCAAAGAAAATGTGAACCAAATCTTGACATGTCTGTAATTAAAAAATCTTTCCCTTCTATTGGTTCAACCGTGACCAAATCTTCATTTGTTGTTGATTTGATTTTTCCTAGGATTTAAAAATTATAATATTTAGGGTTAGTAATTCTTATTTAAACCTTTATCTCTATAAATATAAATTTTATCTTTATATTCAAGGGTGCGACATAATGATCAACAAAGTGAATGTAAACCTTGAAGACTAAGGTTTAAATATTTTCAACAAAGACATAAAAAATGCTCGATTGAAAAAGTTACCTAATACATATTTTGTGGAAGGCAATGTATGTGCAATATAATAGTCGAGATACGTGCAACTGGATACCACCCTTGTTTAATCTTTATAACCTAATTTAATCAGCATATAAAATAATTTTTATATAATTCTACAAATTCAAAATAAAAGGATAATAGAGGTACATATATATTAGCCGCACAATGATTCGGTATCAACATTAAATTTACGGTTTAAACTTCCCAACGCATTGAAAACAATGAGTTATTTACTTTTCTTATAAGATGATTTTGCATATAAGTACTCCGAATAGCTAATTTCATCGAATATTTACTCAGTTCGATGTTACATATTTTCCCATAAACATGCCAACTATTGTAGACTGTAAGTTTTTCAAAGTCTAAGGTTTAGGTTGGTGTAAATGGAACAGGAGTTTACATTGCCAACTCAAAATTAAGACTTTCTTGCCAGACAAACCACCATAAATTCAGAATTAGATTCGGTCTTACAACTAAATACTAGTAGTAATATAATAACCAATAAAATTCAAAAGAATCTTTGACTTTCATCTTCTGTTAAGACCAAGTTAGATCATAAATTAAGGATCTTAAATTTTCTACAGGTCAAAAATGAAATTATTCACAACGGCATAAACTGCACAATACAAATCCCGAAAGGGTTTGGAACAATGGTTACACTATTTTCAGTAATTTAATAAATCCTAAAAGAAGAGTCTATGCTTATGTAACAACAGGGTCTAGACAAATAATCGGTCAAATTTATTATTTACTTTTCATAGTCGGTGTTCATAAATTACACACTAATTATATACATGAATTATCATAAAAGTAAGTTCTACAAAATCTGGAACTATCTTAAGGATCGATCATTAGGTTTGGATTAAAAAGAATTCTAGCTATTTGGAGAGATTACTAGCATATACTTGAGTACTAAATCAATCAATTTTCTTTCATCAAGATAATAGTCGATCAAAAATTCTTTTTAAATTGGCTAAGACGCCCTCAAAGTCAATTATAGCTAGGCTATGAACATTTCTTTAATACCATTCATTAGAACATCATAAACTGTAGTGGAAGGCCTAGACACCGATTCAACTCGATCGTTTCCTGTAAGATAATGTACTTTTCTTTCTCGGTTTGTTTTCACTTTTTCCAATCAGGAGTCAATTAATTTTCAGAACCAAATACACATACAACAATCACTTAGGACCAGGAGTAATAATGAAATATTTTCAGAGAACTGATTATTCTTGCAATAAAAATAAATCTTTTGAGCGCTTTTCAATTAATAATTTAAAGTCCTAACGAACCCCTTAAACTTATACAAACATATGAATCATGATAGCAAGAATTATAATATCCAAAACAAGGCATAACGCTGCCTAAAAACTACTCCGAACATGAGTAAAATCCGATGAGCGCACACATGCTCATTGCCCCGCATGTACGTTACCCTCGGCACGTAGTCATCATCAACAATTCAAGCAACTAGTCCCTCAAACAAAGGCTAGGCAAGATACATACCTCAAACGAGCAAAATCAACACTCCAAGAATGCCTTCCCTCGCAAATTGACCTTTGAACGGCTCAAATCTAGTCAAATAGCACATCACGGTGTCAAATAATGCTAAAGAAAATAATTACGGAGCATAAAGGTTCGATCTTTAATCAATTACACACAAAGTCAACCAATAAGTTAATCCAGGCCCGCTTCCTAGAACCCGACAAAACTCATAAATCTCGACTACTCATTCGAATACGAGTCCAGATATACAAGTTCCATCCAAATTCGACTCCAATTCGGGGTTCAAATCTCAATTATTCACTTTTCAAAATCTAGCATAAGACCCTTTTCCTCTTTCAAATTTATGTTCCAAGTGTACAAATCCATGGGGAATTGAGATACATAATCAAATCCAAGTAGAAAATAGTTATCCTCAAAGTGGTGATAAAAATCTCCCCAAAAATCGCCTCTAGCCGAGCTCCAAAACTCCAAATAATGAAAAATGAGCTAAACTCACGAAATAAAAGTGGCTGCCAGCGATTCCGCATATGCGGACCTTAGTGTCACTTCTATAGCCAAATTGCGAGCTTAATTAAGCAGCTGGCCCCTCTCACCTGCAGAGCTGTACTCTGCTTCTGCGATCTCGCAGGTGCGAGCGCATCAACCTTTTGCGTAACAACCTGCACTCCCCACTTTCGCAGGTGCGATGCACGAGTACCAAACCTGCCAACAAACACCAAAACAATTCGGAGCTCATCTGAAACACACCCGAGCCCCCGGGACCCCGTCGAATCATACAAACAAGTCCTAATACCTCTATCCGAAGGCTCAAAATACCACAATTACATCAAAACCAAGAATCAACGATCAAGATCAATCTCTTAAGTTTCAAACCTTCTAACTTCCACAAACATGTCCGAACCATGCCTAAATATTCCGAATCACAATCAAACTTTGCACACAATTTTCAAACCACTAAATGAACCTATTCCATGTTCTGGAACAACAATCCAAATATGATATCATCAAAGTCAACCGCGGGTCAAACTTATGAAGTCTCCAACTTTCAAATTGCCAAATTTCGCCGAATAGAACCAAAATATCCTAGGAACCTTCAATCAAAATACGGCCATCTGAAACACACATGAGCCCCCGGGACCCCGTCGAATCATATCAACAAGTGCTAATACCTTACCCTAAATCTATCCAAAGGCTCAAAATAATTAAAACCAAGTTCGTCTTCTCAAAAGTTAAATCTCGGTCAACTCTTATAAATTAAGCTTCCAATAATAAAATTAAGTGTTCATATTGTTCTCAAACCTTTCCGAAACTAACCGAAATACATATACGAGGAACGATGTCCAAATATACAAAATGATCGGTCGGGTCGTTATATTTGTAATCATAAAGCTAAAGGCTCGCAATAGCATAGAGTAAAATGGTTGGGGGCCTTTTCCTTCATGGTCAGGTGAGGGTGTCTACGATCACACAGTTGTGAAAGCTAGTGCTTCACGAAGGCGTGAGGTAAGGTCGCGATCGCGCAATGTAAAGGATGAGGCTTGACTGAATAGTCTTCGTGATCGCTTGGGAGTGCGTTTATAAGTTGGGATATTGACTACTTATTAGCACCTTTTTGCTTTTGTCTTAGTCTGAAAGTATTTATTTATGTTCCCAAAACTAATGAAAATATGCAAATTGCAGGAATGTTGGAAGTTCGGTCTCCCAGGATGAAATTCAACTCAAAAAGGAGTGTTCCGAATCACAAGGCAATAAAGGGCAAAGAATCAAAGAAGTGCGGTCCGCGGAAGGATTTTTGTGGCCGCAGAAGAAAGTGCGGACCACAAAATTCCATCTGCGGCCGCAAACCAAGTACAAGCACCCAGTAGAACTTTGGCCAATGTGCATACCGCACATGAATTGTGCGGCCGCCGAATAGGGTTTTCACTGACAGATGATTCCAAGTTCAGAGAGTGTGTAAAAGACCAAGTCCTGAAGCCTTGATGAAGTGCGGACCGCACAAGAATTGTGCGGCCGTAGAAGATACTTCGCAACCACAACCCAGAAATGTGTGGCTGCAAACCCACTCTCCTACCAACTGAAGAAATCTGTGGACCACACATGGAATTGTGCGGCCGTAGAACCTCCCGAGGGGCATTTTTGTCAGCGAATTTTTGCCTACTATAAATAGACGAGTTTCACAATTTTAGGTCAAGTTTCGAAGTTTGAGCTATTGTAGCCGTTAGCTTTTACCATTTTAGGAATTTTGTAACCATTTTAGCGTTTAAACATTATCTTTTACTATTTTAATCTTTGATTATGAGTTTAATTTGATTTTCTTCTTTGTTTTCTTCAATTCCCACTATGAGTACCCGGATTCTTATTAGGGTTGTGACCCAACCCTAGTGTGTAAATTTTATGGGTATTTAATTTAATGCTTGTTTATGATTAGGGGTTTATTATTTAGCTTAATTCATGCTACAATTCTAGAATTAATGGTTGCAAATATTGATTCATGCCTTGTTGACTTAGTCTCTACTTGAGAAAGAGGGACCTAGTCTATGACAACTTGGCTAACAAGGAATTAGGCTGATTGAGAGTTTGATTTGCCTAATTAAAGGGTTCAAACTAGAGATAGTAAGAACCCGATTTGAGCTCATATAAACTATTTTGTTTGATACCCATTTGGACTTGAGAAAGCCAAATTGGGCAAAATCTCTCTTTGATATAGAGGTATTGAATGGGTAATATAGAGTTGAGAGCTATAATACACCCCAATCAACAAAACAAGTATTAACGTATTTAACCCATTATGTGAACACCTAGGTTACGGTCACATCCCTAGGCTTTTTAACAATTTGGAAAAACATAAAAAACAATCATTGGCTTCTAGTTTCTTTTCCTTAGCTTGCAATTATTAGAGTAATAGTAGAAGTAGAAATAAAAACTTTATTGTGGAAGTGCAAATTTAGTTAGTCCATTCACTTTCATCAAGTGTATACTCCTAACACCCCTTACAACTCCCTGTAGATTCGACTATGACTCATAGTTGAGTAAATTATATTGCATACGACCGTATCATATCTTTTATCGAGGTGTGTTGTGGACGTCATAGATTTTTGGCATCGTTGCCGGCGAAGTTAAAACCATGTTAGCTATATATTTGGATTTGTAACATCTTCTTTTCGTTCCGTGTTACTAACTCGTGTGAAACAATTTTAGGTACAACCATGGTGGCAAACAATGATATCGAAAATATGCCTTTGGGGGATGCGGACGGTGGGGATGATCAAGTTGAGGAGGTACCTTTTTAACCTCAAGCCAATAGAAGAGGTCAAGTGCCTCATGACAATATACCCGCTCCACCCCCACCTCCACCACGAGCAGCTCCACACCGGGCATTACCCAATGAAGGATATGCTAGTGCAATAGTCCCTCCCCATATTAGGGCGGGCAACTTCCAAATCACCAATGTGATGCTCACTTTGCTTGAGCAACGGGGTTTCTTCACCGGTGCTCCAACTCAAAATGTGTATAAACATTTGAAGGGGTTTATGGATACTTGTTGGTGGAGCAAACAAACAAATGTCTCCGAGGATGCTTTGAGGCTAAGGCTTTTTCCCTTCTCTCTACAGGGGAAAGCTTTAGATTGGTCGGAACAATTACCGAACCATTCCATTCACACTTGGGATGAATTGGCGGAAAAATTTATTGCTAAGTTCTTCTCTCCCGGACACATGGCTACACTACGAGATGTTATTTTGGCATCCGAGCAAGAGCCGAATGAACCACTACACGAGATATGGGAGCAATATAGGACAATGGTTAAGGAATGTCCCAACAATGATATGACGGAAAACATGATTCAACAAATCTTCTATCGTGAGATTAACACAACCAACCAATGTGTAGTGAACAACTTGCCGGTAGGAACTTCATGACTACGCCGTATGCGGAGGCGTGTGAGATTTTAGATGAGATGGCAGAAATGTCATCGGCTTGGCAATCCCTGGCCAATGTTCCACAAGGTGATCCGAATATGATCCACCTCCACAAAGAATTGCATGACCATGGTCAAGCTATTACCGAATTGAATACTACCATGAATCGACTAGCAAAGGCTCAACTTAGTCAAGTGAAAGCTCCCAAGCAAGTCAATGCTATGGAACGGGTGAACATGATGGTGAACAAGAGGAGGGCCAAAGGTCCACAGGTGCAAAATTGAGTAGAGAACTATGTGCAAGAAGATAGTGGTTTTGAGCAAGATGATTCCTATAATGAACAAGAAGAGGAAGTTCAATATGTGAACAATTTTCAAGGGAAAAGAAACAACTTCCAAGGCCCAAACCAACAACAATGTCGACCTCAAAACAATCAAGGCAATTGGAGCGGAAACAACAATCAAGGGAATTGGCACAACAACAACAATCAAGGAAATTGAAGTGGAAATAACCAAGGAATTGGGGGGCGGGGAAACAATCAAGGCGGTTGGAACAACGATCAAGGCAACCGGGGGTCGGGTTTTCAAAGTCCTCCAATGTATCAACAACCAAGAAACCCGCCTCCTTATCCTTCCCATGGTCCAAGTTCTTCAAACAATGAGATGGGGCGTATTAAAAATATGTTCAAGCAAATGGTGGAAAAGAATGCCGATTCGGATGCCTAACTTGCCTCACACAACACATCAATCCGTAACTTAGAAGTTCAAATCGGGCAAATCTCTCAAGCTCTAAATTCTCGTCCTAAAGGGGCACTACTAAGTGGCACGGTAGTAAACCCAAAGGGTGGCAACAACACGGGGCATGCCATGGCCGTGACCACAAGAAGTGGAAGAGGTAGGAATGCACCCACCTAAAGTCAAAGGCAATTTGTGGATGATGACAAGTGATGCAAGAAGAAGAGATCCCGAAATATATGGTGCAACCTAATGATGAAGTTTGGATTAACATTGATAATAGTGTGAAAGAGACTCAAGAGGAGGTGAACTAGCTAGGGATCACATTATTGACATACCGGAGCCGGTAGTGCAAAAGGCTAAAGAACCATTGCCTAAGTTTCCAACTCCATACCCTTAAAGACTTTCCAAGCAAAATGGTTAGAATAAATTCACGAATTTCATTCAAATGATGAAGAGTCTCTCAATCAATATGCCATTAGTTGAAGCCCTGGAACAAATGTGCGGTTATGCAAAGTTTATCAAGGATCTCGTGACAAAGAAGCAGTTAATGAATTTTGAAACAATTAAAGTCACTCATCAAGTGAGCGCAATTGTGCATTAAATGTCTCCTAAGTTGGAGGATCCTGGTGCTTTCACGATTCCTTGTACAATTGGAAGCGCCGAGTTTGCTAAAGCTCTTTGTTATCTTGGGGAAAGTATCAATTTGATCTATTCGGTTTTCAAGACATTGGGAATTGGGAAACCAAGACCCGCCTCTATGAGATTACAAATGGTCGATCGCACTATAAAGAGGCCTTGGGAGTGATTGAAGATGTCTTGGTTCGTGTTGATAAATTCATTCTCCCGACAAATTTTATCATTCTAGATTATGAGGTTGATTATGAGGTTCCGATTATTCTTGGGAGACCTTCCTTGCTACGGGAAAGGCTCTTTGTGAAGTTGAAGCCAGAGAACTTACCTTCCGAGTTGGTGATGGAAAAGTAGTATTCCATGTGTGTAAGTCCATGCGGCAACCAAATAGCAATGAGGTGTGTTCTTTTGTAGACTTGGTGACCGATGTTATTGTTGATGAAACAAATGCTACAATAAATGTTGGTGATATGTTGGAGGCTGTCTTGCTCAACTTTGATGATGACAAAATGGATGGCTTCATGGAATGTGTGAACTCTTTGCAAGGAATGAGGTCGTACAATTATGCACCCCGAAAATTGTCCTTGGATCTTGAAAATACGACAACTCCTCCTACAAAGCCTTTTATTGAAGAGCCTCCTACCTTGGAGTTGAAACCATTGCCTCCACATCTTCGGTATAAATTTCTTGGTCCTTGTTCTACTTTACCGATTATTCTTTCCTCTTGTTTGACTAACGTGTAGGTAGATTCTACATTGGTCGTGCTACAAAAGAGGAAGAAGGCTATTGGGTGGACCTTGGCGGATATTCGGGGATAAGCCCTGCCTTTTGTATGCATAAGATCAAGTTGGAGGATGGTGCCAAACCATCCATTGAACATCAAAGGAGACTCAATGAGGCTATTCAAGAAGTTTTCAAAAAGGATATTATCAAGTGGTTGGATGCCGGGGTTGTCTACCCCATCTCCGATAGTTCGTGGACCTCTCCGGTTCAATGTGTCCCAAAAAAGGGGGGCATGACGGTGGTCACCAATGACAAGAATGAATTGATTCCTACAAGAACGGTGACCGGTTGGAGGGTGTGTATGGACTATCGCAAGCTCACAAAGTCACAAGGAAAGATCCCTTTCCACTTCCTTTCTTAGATCAAATGCTTGATAGATTGGCTAACCGTGCTTTCTATTGCTTTATTGATGGGTATCTCGAGCTACAACCGAATTCTCATTGCTCCGGAAGATTAAGAGAAAACAACCTTTACACGTCCCTATGGTACTTTCACGTTCAAGTGGATGCCATTTGGTTTGTGCAATACACCGACAACTTTTCAAAGGTGTATGATGGCTATTTTGACAGACATGGTGGAGGACTACCTTGATGTTTTCATGAATGAATTCTCGGTGGTTGGAGATTCTTTTGATGATTGTCTTGCAAATTTGGACAAAGTGTTGGCTAGATGTGAAGAAACCAATTTGGTGCTCAATTGGGAGAAATGCTATTTTATGGTCGAGGAAGGCATTGTCCTTTGCAACAAGGCTTTCGACACTTTACTTGGCAAGTATGGTGTTATATCACCCACAAGCTAGTGGGAAGGTGGAAGTCTACAACCGGGAGATATAGAGTATCTTGTCCAAAACGGGGAATGCTAATCGGACAGATTGGTCCAAGAAGCTTGATGATTCATTATGGGCTTATCAGAATGTCACCATACTGGTTGGTGTTCGGAAAAGCTTGTCATCTTCCGGTGGAACTAGAGCACAAGGCCATGTGGGCTCTAAAGAAGTTGAATCTTGATTGGCATATAGCCGCTAACTTGAGGGTTACACACTTGAATGAATTGAATGAGTTCCGGTATCATGCTCATGCAAGTTCGTCCTTGTACAAAGAAAAGATAAAATATCTTCATGACAAATACATTTGGAGCAAAGGGTTCAAGGTGGGCAATCTTGTATTGTTGTTTAACTCAAGGTTGAGGATGTTTCCTGGGAAGCTAAAATCTTAATGGAGTGGTCCTTTTGAAATTGTGGGTGTGACACCTTTTGATGCATTAGACTTAAAGAACAAAAACAATGAAATATTCTGAGTCAATGGTCACCGGGTGAAGCACTACTTGGGAAAGGTTGGAGAAAGCCACGTCGTGACGGTCATTCATTTCACTTTAGGGTATTTTGCATCGTGCCTCGGCGTTAAATCAGGCGCTTCTTGGGAGGCAACCCATGTTTCTTTTCTTTTTTCTTTTGTAGTTAGGTGTTATTTTTATCCTAACTTGATTTGAAGTGTGCTACAGGAGTGAATGTGACTTACAAGAAGTGTGGATGAAATTATGGCTAAGTGTTATAAAATATGCGGACCGCATTTGAGTTGTGCAGACCGCACATTTGTTGGTGCTATAACAGAAGAATATTGCGACCGCACATTTATTTTGCAGACCGCACAATTGAGATACTAAAAATACCAACTCTCTGAAGTTTAAGCTTGTCAGTGCGGAGGTCGATTTGCGACCGCACGTGAAATCTGCGGCCGCACCTAAAACTGTGCAAACCGCAGATGAACTTCTGAGTTGAGGCCCCCAGGTGAGAGAATGCGGACCGCACATGAAAATGTGCAGCCGCACTCGTCCTTTCCCCCCTTATCGAACAATTAGTATAAATACAGGAACATGGCCCAATTTATACTTTTCAATCTTTGAACTAAAACTTGTGCTCTGTTGAATTTTCTTGGAGATTTCATCTGTCCACACACACACCCACTTTGATCATTAACTCATTACACTCACTCTATCTGGTATGCTTCAATTTCACATTACTCTTTTTAGTTAGTTTAATTTATAGATTTTTAGTTCTTTTTAGGCCATTTGTTATTCGAGTTCAATTTTGTGTCCATGTGGGGTAAATCTGAACTGGATTAGCTTGATACATGCTCTATGGGGACTGGGTTAGTGAAATTTCATATTTTTACAATGTTGCCATATCTAATTGTGCAAGAATTTGAAAAACCTAAGTAGAAAAATTTGATCTGTACGTAATTTTTGAAATCTATGCCGCACTTGAATTTGTGCGGTCCGCAGATGTTGAATTTGGGAAACTAAATGAAGAAGGAATCTTTGACCGCAAATTAGAATGCGGACCGCAGAATTCCCTTTGCAGCCACAGATCAGCACATTTACTGTCATCAGAGAGTCCTCACTTTGAGACTCCAATGTGTGGCCGCAAGTCTAATTATGCGGATTGCAGAAATCCTTCGCGGCCGCACATTAGCCAATTTTTTGTCATTAGAGAGTTAACATTTTTTTAGCCTCAGAAGTGCGGCGGAAATCACAAATGTGCGAACCACACTTCAGTTTTGCAGCCACAAGTCAAAATGTGCGGACTACAAGGCCCCATCTGCGGCCACAAGAGAAATTGTGCGGACCGCAGATCACTTTCGTTGCAAGTTTGATTTAACTATCCATTCCCACTGTGTCTTATGGCTTCCCCTTTACTCACATGTCTCCTGTATGTGTTTGAACATCGACTTGTAACTAACAATCGCCTTTGCTTGATACAGACAATGGTTCGATCCAGAGGACGAGGCGACATTTCAAAAGGGAGAGGTAAACCTTCTCGGGGTCGAGGCAAAAGTGCCTTGCCCCTTGGCCATCCAAAGACAATAAGAAAGAAAGCAATAGCCGGCAGAGGGAGGGGTGCAGACCTCTCCGAGTCTAGCTCATACGTCCCATCTAGGGAAGTGTCGGAGGGCAATTCAGCCTCTGCTTAGGAGCAGCCAGCCACACAATCGAGGCTGCAAGGGAGATACGAGCTCAGGGACGAGCCGTCTTCATCTCATAGCACTTTCGAGGGATCAGAGAGTGCTAGTCAGGCTTCTGAGCCATCGGCTACACCAGTCCCCGAGGCACAGGTTCCTGCACCAGTTCATGACATCCTTGATGATGGCAGAGGGGGAGATGCCACCACTACGGGTCTGGAGAGATCAAAGAAGAAGGAGGTTTGGGAGGATCATTTTGTCAGCCTGGCTGCTTTACCAGTTTCCGTATGTGGTGGCCAGTGAGGTCGCTAACTCTTGAGCGACTGTTTTTGTTGAAGGATTTGGAGAGGTACAACCAAGCCATACTAGGATAATTTAGAGCTTGGAAGGGGTGGATGTTGTTCACCCGGAGGGTAGAGGATGCAAAAGATTACCTTGTCAGCGAATTCTATGCCAATGTGGCCTCACATAAAGAAAGGGACGAAGGTGACAAAAGTACGCAACCTCAAGGTGAGGTTTGATCATCATACGCTAAACGCGTACTTGGGCTTTGAGGATGTTGAGCCGAAGGAGTACTTGGAGAAGTTTTCACTTAAGGAGGAAGTCCGTCCTTGGCTAGCTGAGATTCTAGCACCACCAGGGCCACCACTACCATGGATTGCCGCTGGGGTTTGCATCTACCGGAGCACTCAGAGTTTTGAGGCGAAGGGGTGGCAAACCTTTGTCTGCGGCAGACTGGATCCAAGCCAGAATGAGACTCACCTTCTGATTCCTCGGGTAGTTCTGGTGGCTTCCATCATGGCTGGGTACCCAATACAATGTGGGTGTCGTGATGTCGGCCAACATCTCTTTGATGCACGGCAGGATAGCTCGTCCTACTCGTATCCCAATATTATTACAGAATATCTTACTGATGCCAAGGTAGAGCCAAGGGATTTTGATACCAAGGTGAAGGCGAATAAGCCCTTTGATTGGTACTCACTTATGGATACGAGCAACGCGTAGAAGAAAGTTTAGCCGCCTACTACCACAGGACAGTCTGATGAGCCAACAATGGTAGTTTCTGAGATAGTTGATGTTCCGTCCACTTCGGCTGAGCCTTCCTCTAGTGCCGCAGCAATGCCTCTGCCATCATCCACAAACCCTACTACAGCTCCTGCCATAGCTCCTACTACAGCTCTGAGGCTAGTGCCCATGCCTACTGCCTCACTATCTGCGCTGCGAGTCTCCCAGACATTGGCGAGTCTCAACAACTGGATGCAGACAGCTACTACAAATCTATCTAACTTGTCCAGTACTGTTGCAGCACAGCCCACTTCTCAGGAACCTCAGGTTCCCTCGACCATTGATGAGACACTAAAGAAGCTCTTGGAGAACTAGAACATGATCATGGATACCTTGGTACAATGCGGGTCAGTGATTGAAGAGCTGGGAAAGGAAGTGAAGAATATGAGAAAGTCCTAGGACAACAAAATCAGTGGATAAGCTCCGGAGGGAGGTGAAAAGAATTTCTACAACTGGAGACCTTCCCTTTGATATGTTGCTTGACCCGTACCAGTCTGCCCCAGATCTTCAGCACCATCTGCACCGGTAGCACCAGTTAGCCAGTCTGACGAGCCAGACCTTGCTGCCGACACTACTGAGGTAGTGCGTGAGATGTTCGCCAACCCAGCCATGCCCAGAATTGAGGATGATGAGATTCAGTTGGCTGGTCCTGAGGGAGATGACATTGCTAGGGACACTGAGATGTCCAAGGACCTTTAGGGAGTTTTCTTCACCCTATCCTCTTTTACTCTTAATTTGCTAAGCATTTAGGGACAATGCTTCTTTTTATTTGGGGGTGGAGTTTATTTGGCACATTTGGCACACTTGATACATTTGACCTGTAATAAATTGATGATACTTTTTCTTTTCTTATTTGTATTTAGCTATCTTTTCTCTCTCTTATTATGTATATTCATTCTATCTTTAGTAGTTTTGCTTATTAGCTTCAATATCTTTTCCATATTAGTTCTTGTTTTGTTATTTAGCTTCTTTTTATCTTTTAGTAGATAATAAGCCTTTGGTTTTCTTAACGCCAAGGTTCTTTCCAAAGGTAGTTGTTGTGTGAACCGGGTGACTCGTCCCAACGATGGATGGCGTGACAACCTTCTAAAGGGAAGGAGTCTGTTTTTGTGTTTAGGTAATAATAGTAGTAGTAATGAATAAAAAGACCTAATTAAGTACGCTCGAAGAGTCAACCATGCTTCAATTGGCACCAACACACTTAACAACGTGCTTATGGTTAGAGACAAGGTTTTTAAAACGAAATAGCTCTAGTTAGTGACTTTGTGACTCTTGAGTTGACTTTGGTAATCATCGAGTGATTTAACTGGACCATAGTGATCTTTAAACTTGAATGTGGTTGCTGTAGGCTCTCGACTCTATCCTCTTTTGCAATATAATTGCGTGAGGGGTGAGATGAATTGCTGCTAGTCCAATTATCTGTGCGACGGGTCTAGAACTTGCCCCGAATGTGTTTCAAGGCAAAATCCTAAGTTTTGCTTGGTTTGAGAAGTGATTGTAGGCTCTCCTTGGCCCGTTTGAGCTTGTATTACCAACCAATATCGTTATCCCTAGTCAACCCCTTTGAGCCTCTAGCCAATGAAAAGAAAGTGCCTCTAAGAATTGGCAATTGTGAGCCGAGAAATGAAAGATGGAGTGCTTAAGGAAAGGTGAAACCACTTACCCATACGGTATCCTACCCTAACCCAAAAGCCTTCATTACATCCCGAAAGAAGTCCTACTTGATTTCAAACCGAGTGAGCTAACATTAGTGGCGATCTACATGAGGGGCAAGCCTATGGTACTTGAAGCATTTGTGACATTCTCTTGTTAGAGATGAGTGGGCCTTTCATGAATCTTCGGATTGAGTGCTAATTTCTTAAGTGATCTTGGCAAATGGAAAGTAGAGTAGGAAGAGTTTGGAGTCCACTATGGCCTACATGATAGAACAAGAGTCCTTGATTAGCAAAGTCAATTCTTGAAGCTCAAATATCACATTAGAACGATATGTAAATGAATATTTGACTTGTTACCTTGTTGGTAATGCATGAGTAGTGTGGGTAATTATTTGTCCCAACTGATATGTGAATGGCGCACCTTTGCCTCATTGAAATGATCCTTAACTCTAGGAGGTGGGAACTAATTTATTTGCTTGAGGACAAGCAAACACTTATGTTTGGAGGAGTTGATAAGTGAGGATTTTGACTACTTATTAGCACCTTTTTACTTTTGTCTTAGTCCGAAAGTATTGATTTATGTTCCCAAAACTAATGAAAATATGCAAATTGCAGGAATGTTGGAAGTTCGGTCTCCCATGATGAAATCCAAATCAAAATGGAGTGTTTTGAATCACAAGGCAATAAAGGGCGAAGAATCAAAGAAGTGCGGACCGCAGAATTCCATTTGCGGCTGCAAACAAAGTACAAGCACCCAACAGAACTTTGGCTAATATGCGGACCGCACATGAATTGTGCGGCCGTCGAACAGGGTTTTCACTGTTAGATGATTCCAAGTTCAGAGAGTGTGCAAAAGACCAAGTCCTAAAGCTTTGATGAAGTGCGGACCGCACAAGAATTATGCGGTCGCAGAAGATACTTCGCGGCCACAACCTTGAAATGTGCAGCTGTAAAAAACCAACTCTCCTGACAAGTGAATAAATCTGCGTACTGCACATGGAATTGTGTGGCTGCAGAACTCCCAAGGGGCATTTTTGTCAATGAATTTTGGCCCACTATAAATAGACGAGTTTCACAATTTTAGGTCAAGTTTCAAAGTTTGAGCTGTTGTAGCCGTTACATTTTACCATTTTAGGAAGTTGGTAACCATTTTAGTGTTTAAACATTATCTTTTACTATTTTAATCTTTGATTATGAGTTTAATTAGCTTTTCTTCTTTATTTTCTTCAATTCCCACTATGAGTACCTAGATTCTTACTAGGGTTGTGACCCAACCCTAGTGAGTAAATCTTATGGTATTTAATTTAATGCTTGTTTATAATTGGATGTTGATTATTTAGCTTAGTTCGTGCTTCAATTCTAGAATTAATGGTTGCAAACATTGATTCATGCCTTTTTGACTTAGTTTCTACTTGAGAAAGAGGGACCTAGTCTAGGATAACTTGGCTAAGAAGGAATTGGGCTAATTGAGAGTTTGATTTGCCTAATTAAAGGCTTCAAACTAGAGATAGTAAGAACCCGACTTGAGCTCATATAAACTATTTTGTTTGATACCTATTTGGACTTGTGAAAGCTAAATTAGGCAAAATCTCTCTTCGATCGAGAGGTATTGAGTGGGTAATATAGAGTTGAGAGCTATAATACACCCCCAATCAATAAAATAAGTATTAACGTATTTAACCCATTAGGTGAACACCTAGGTTACGATCAAATCCCTACGCTTTTTAACTATTTTTAAAAACATCAAAACAGTCGTTCGTTTCTAGTTTCTTTTCCTTAGCTTGCAATTATTAGAGTAATAGTAGAAGTACAAATAAAAACTTTATTGTGGAACTGAAAATTTAGTTAGTCCATTCACTTTCATCAAGTGTATACTCCTAACACCCCTTATAACTCCCTGTGGATTCGACCCTGGCTCATAGTTGGGTAAATTATATTGCATACGACTGTATCATATCTCTTATCGAGGTATGTTATGGACATCATCATGCATCCTGATTTCGTAGGGTTAAGCTCAGCTGTTCATCACGATCATGTGAGGCCTAGTCGTGATCGTGATTCATTAAATCCCTTACAGATGGTATTTAAGGGCGGATTGTTTTGCTTATTTTCACATATTTTGAGACCTAGAGTTCAGGAGAAGGAGATTTTAAAAAGGGATTTTCACTCAACTCTTGAAGATAATGATTCCTAATTTATTTTGGGTTAAAGATCATGATTTCCCATAGATTTGTACCCCTAAATCAAGGATTTGAATGGTAGAAATTGGGGCTTTGGAGTGGAACCTAAGAGAGTATAAATTAAGGATTTGATCATCAGATTGAACCTCGATTTGGAATCTAATCATATATTTGGACTCAAGGATGAACTGGTAACCGGAACTTGATTCAATTTTTAATTCTGAGAAGTAAGCCCTGGTTGAATTTATGGGTTGACTTTTCTAATTCATTAAAGATCGAAGCCTTTTCAGGTAGGTCCTTTAGCATTATTTTACCCCTTTCAATAATGTTTGGCTAGGTTTTGGTTATTTGGATGCTTGCAAAAGGTAAGCATCTTGTCTAGACTTGTCTTTAAGGAATCTACCTTAGGAAATTAAACTTGTTTGATTAATTATTGTGTATTTAGGGTGTCGTATATACATGGTGGCGAGCGTATATGCGAGTGTTGTAGATTATTCATGCTCGAGGTAGACTTTAGACTACTTTATGCCTTGGATTGATATCATATGCTATTTATGACATTTTACTTATCTTATATGATTATGTGAGCTCTCTTAATCATGCTAGATCATGTTTAGGCTTTTGGTGCCTTGTTGACTGTACGTGGCTATTTTTGACATCGTATTTTTCATGTTTTAGTCGTAGTCATGCTATTCACATACATACATCTCTGCATGTTTATTTTTCATGTTCATACATATTATTTATGGTGCATATGCATTCATTTTGCATATGGAGACTCTTATATGGACTGAGATTGTCACAACCCAAGTCACGATCCAAAATCACCAATTGGGCGTGATGGTGCCTAACGTACTTGCTAGGCAAGACGAACATAACAAGATGAAACATAGTAACATAATTTAACAAAATGATACAAGTCTAAAGCCTCCAAATATAACATAATATCGCCAATACATGATAAATCCCCCAGAACTACTAAATACAGAGTCACGAGATCTAAAATGAATATACATGTCTGAAAAGATAAATAACAATACCGACTGAAATAAAGACAACAGTACAGGAAAGGTACGCCAAAAATGCGGTCGAAATGCAGCTCTACCTCGTCTCTCGAATAACTCAGCAAGCAAAACTCTGCTACTGATGGCTCGGTCCAACACCTGGATCTGCACAATTAAGTGTAGAGTGTAGTATGAGTACAACCGACCCCATGTACTCAGCAAGTATCACAACTGACCTCGGCGATGTAAAAGAAGCAAGAATTATAAATGATACCTACTATTCACCTGTGCAGTTCATGAATTTAACGAGCACATTACAATAATATGGTCAAGTCATAAAGCACAGAGAGAACCATCTTCGCGTACACAGTTACTTAAATACTCTGCTCTGTCAATGATCCAACATGAAAAGATGATATGCAAGTAAATCAGGTCAATCACCAGGGAATTGCAAGTAAAGATGAAATACGACAACCAAAACGACACTGGCCAGCTTCTCCTCATAATTTCCATAACCATAACAAACCAATAATCATTTTTCCTCAATAACTGTACACATCAAGAAGGAACACGGGAGGGTGACCCTAGGGGATGGATCCATATCCACATGTTGCACGGACAACTCACGATCCAATAATATCAACCGCATGGACAACTCACACACGGACAACTCACGTGCCAATAATATCAATATCTGGATTAGCACGAAAAACCCAAGTGCTTCACAGACAACTCACGTGTTAATAGTATCAACCGCACGGACAACTCATGTGCCAACATATAAATCCGCCTGTTGTGGTCACGGGTTACCAGTCCAAACCATACACTAAGAAAGCATATATACAAGAATACATGTACATGATCAATGATCATCAAGTTTCATACTCTTGTACTAGTATAAGTTACTTGCTAAGGTGTATGCATGTGCAAAGTGTACTATAACAACTCAAATCACGCAATTACCTCACAAAATAGCAATTATCGGGCTCGATCATGAGATTAACCTCTATGAAATCCTCAAACATGGCACAATAGCTCATAGAATGGGTACAAATAAGAGAATTATCATAGTATGAAGTTTAGCAATCAAATCAAGACATATATAGCCTAAGCACTACCCCAAGCATGAATAAGTAACCCGGTGCACGCACAAGGGGCTTAACCCCACAAATGTACGCCGCCCATAGGACGTAGCTATCACAAATAACCCAAGCAATTAGTGCCTCAACCAAGTTTTGGTAAGATACTTACCTCAAGCAAGCCAAATCAGTACTCTAAAAACCCTTCCCGCGTGAATCAACCTCCGGACGGCTCGAATCTAGCCAAAATAACTTAATATATTCAATAAAAGCTGTAGGAAATGATTCCCAATGATAAAGCTAAGATCTTTAACCAAAATCAAAAAGTCAACCCCGGACACACCCCGGAACCCAACAAAACTCATAAATTTCGAACACCTATGCAAATACGAGTCCAACCATACCAATTTTATCCAATCCTGACCTCAAATCGACCCTTAAATCACCAATTTTCACTCTCCAAAACCATAGTAAAAAATCCCCATATTTCATCTTAAATTTACATAAACTAAGAGTAACAATCTATGGGCAATCAATATCTACAATCAAAATTGAATAAACTTCACTTACATCTTCAATTGCAACAAAAAGTCTCCCAAAAATTGCCCTTAGTCGAGCTCCACAACTCCCAAAATGAGGAAATAACACAACGCTTCGAATATAAAACTGCCTACAAAATCGCACCTATGGTCCACTTAGTCGCACCTATGACGCCACATCTGCGAAAAAACCATTGGAGATGCGGAGATGACTTAGCCTCCCGAGCGGCCTTTTCTGCAGACTCCAAGCCGCATCTGCGGCTCCGCTTCTGCGAAAACCCCTTCGCTCCTGCGGTTACGCGCCTGCGCTCAACAATCCGCACCTACAGACCTAGCCCTTCCAACCCAGCTTTGCATCTGCAACCACCTGTCCGCTTCTGCAGCCTCGCACCTGCAGGCAATCTATCGGAGGTGCGAAAGCATCAGAACACATAAACTTCAGCAATTCCTCCAAGTCCAAAAATGATCTGAACTCAATCCGAAACACACCTGAGGCCCCCGTGACCACATCCAATTATTACATCCAATCCCTAAACATAACACGAGCTTACTCGAGGTCTCAAATCATACAAAACATCAAAATCACGAATCGCACCTCAATTCAAGCCTAAGGGAACTAATGAACTTTAAGCTTTTAAAACTCATGTCGAACCATATCAAATAAACTTGGAATAACCTCAATTTTTACATGCAAGTCCCAAATGAAATAATGGACCTATTCCAACTACCATAACTAAAATCTAAACCCGGTATGATCACAGTCAACTCTCGGTCAAACCTATTAACCTTTCAAACCTTCTACTTTAACTTTCTCTAAAAAAGCACCAGATCAGCCTCGGACCTCTGAATTCAAATCCGGACATATGCCTAGTCCAAAATTAACATACGAAGCTATTGGAACCATCAAAACTCTATTTTAGAGTCGTTTACACAAAAGTTAAACTGCGGTCAACTCTCTCAACTTAAGCATCTAACCTTGGGACTAAGTTTCCCAATTCCCTCCAAATCTTTCCCGAGACCAAACCAATAACCTTGGTAAGTCACGTAACCAAAAATACAAATAAGTAAAGCATCAAACAGGGAAACGAAGCTAATATACTCAAAATGACCGGCCGGATCGTTACATTCTCCCCCTCTTAAACAAACATTCGTCCTCAAACGGGTATAGAATCATAGCTGGAGTCTCAAATAGGTGAGGATATCTACTTTGCATCTCCTGCTCAGTCTCCCAAGTAGCCTCCTCGACCGGCTAACCCTCCAATGAACCTTCACCGATGCTATATTTTTTAACCTTGAATTTCGAACCTACCAGTCCAAAATGGCAACCGGCTCTACATCATAAGTCAAATCCACATCTAGCTGCATCGTGCTGAACTCCAAAATATGTGACGGATCCCCATAATACTTCCGGAGCATAGAAACATCAAACACTAGGTGAACTCCCGATAAACTAGGTGGTAAGGCCAGTCTGTAGGCCACCTCTCCAACTCTCTCAAGCACCTCAAAAGGGCCAATATACCGAGGGCTCAACTTGCTCTTCTTCCCGAACCTCATTACACCCTTCATGGGCGAAACTCTGAGTAGAACCTTCTTATCCACCATATATGCAACGTCACGATCCTTCCTGTCAGCATAACTTTTCTGCCTCAACTGCGCTGTACGAAGCCTCTCCTGAATCAAATTTACCTTCTCCAAGGCATCACAGACCAAATTGATGCCCAACAACCTAGCCTCCCCAGGCTCAAACCAACCAACCGGAGAACAAAGCTGCCTCCCAAATAAGGCATCATAAGGAGCCATCTAGATACTCGACTAATACTATTATTGTAGGCGAACTCTATTAACGAAAGAAACTGATCCCATGGTCCTTTGAAATCAATGACATAGGCATGTAACATGGCCTCCAGGATCTAAATAGTGCGCTTGGATTGTCCGTCCGTCTAGGGATGAAATGTTGTACTCAACTCGACCTACGTGCTTACTCTCGCTGCACTACTCTCCAGAAATACGATACAAAATGTGTGCCTCGATCTGAGATGATAGACACAGGTACACCATAAAGGCGAATTATCTTACGAATGTAAATCCGAGATAGCTGATCTAAAAAATAGGTAGTCATGACAGGAATAACATATGTAGACTTGGTTAGTTTGTCCATTGATCGAGGCCAACCATGTACTACTATAAAGTAGCAAGAGTGGTCGAAGCAGCTTTTACCCGAGAAGGTCGGGATCGATTTCCACAGGGAGCTAGAGATGGGAATTGAGTTTCTATCTAAATTGGAGTTGCATAATTGTTCCTAATTGCACTTCTAAACATATTTGGTTTTGATATTACTTCTAAATTTATACTACTAAGAAGCTAAATTAAGCTAAATTAAGCAAAGAGTAGACGACTGAAGGTTGTCTAATTAGTTAAAAGGCACTAGGGGAGTGACTTTCTCCTAGGTGGATACTTGACGGGTTCTCGTGTCTAAGGCTAGGTTGTCATATTTGGGGATTACGATATAACCATTGCACGATTCTACTCACTCTATACCTCTCGGTAGTTTGAGTGATTTTGCCCTAATTGACTTTCTCAAGATCAATTGGGTATGATCATTTGTGCAAGCAATTGAGGTTCAAGTTGGGTATTACTATCTCTAGGTTTAACCCTTTAATTGGGGCTATCAATCACTTGAGTACGCCCCAATTCCTTGTTGGACTAATTTTTATAGACTTAGGCTCTCTTTCTCAAGAAGAGCCCAAGTCAACTAGGCATAAACTAGTGTTTGCAACCACTAATTCAACATTAAAATCATAAATTAGTCCAAATGTCAAATACCCATAGACATTTAAGCCTTAAAACACAAGACCCATCAATTATCCACACTAGGGTTGAGCCACAACCTTTGCTGATGGGTCTAGCTACTCATGATAATAGAGGAAAACAAAGAAATAGATGAAGAAAAACCCATAATATTTAATTACTAACTAAAACTTGAAGATTCAATGATAAAACTATTGTAAAATTACTCAAAATGGTAAAAGGACACTATTCACGAGCGCAGCTCAGCTTAAAATTATAATTGATGACCTAAAAATGGGAAAAGAAACTATTTATACTAGGCCGAAAATTCTGGACAAAAATACCCCTGCGGGGCTAGTGCGGACCGCACAAAATTGAGTGCGGCCATACTAAGGCTCTTGGCTGAAATTTATGCTCTCTGAACTTGGCCACCATGGGACGCACAAAATGCACCGCGGCCGCGGTGGTTTCTATTGCGGTCCGCAAAAATGGACCACGGACCGCATTGGCAATGTTCCTCCAACTTGGCAACTCTCTGAACTTGAGCTTTGCGGATCGCACAAAATCGAGTGCGGCCGCAATGAAGTCAATGTGGTCCGCATGAAATATTTTGCGGCCGCATCGCTTGGCTGCCTGAAATGAGCACTCTCTCAACCTCTTCTTTGTGGACCGCACAGAATGGGGTGCGGCCGCATTGGTCCTGTTATACTGAGCTTGGACTTTTTCTTGGTACTTGTGCATGTTTCACTCCTTTTTGAGCTGGTTTTGACGAATTATCACCTCGTTGACCAAACCCTGCAATCATGTACAACATGTGAACCTTTGGGACTATTTTGTACACCTTTCTAATCAAAACTCAAGTAAGAAGGAGTGTAAAATGCATCATAATCCCTAGTTATCAACTCCCCTAAACTTAAGCTTTTGCTTGTCCTCAAGCAAACAAAATCAGACCCACCCCTTAAGAGTACATCCAAGAAAATTCAACTGACCTAAAAGTGACCTCAACTAGCATCAATTGGGACTAACAATTGCCCTCAATTAAAATGAATCATTAAGAACATTCACTCTTTTAAACACCATGGATCTAGTGCGACACAAGAGCATCAAGAGTTGACTCAACACATCAAAGAAACTCTTTCTATTACTTTGGTCATTGTGGAACCCAAACTCACACATCCTCGACTCTCCCTAAGCAAACCTCACCTTTAGGATAGTAGCACTCAGAACGAGGTTAATGGAAATACACTCATCTCTCTCAAGGAAAAGTCACAAGTCCGGCACTAGGTACCATATGCTTGCCCCTTATGTGAGTCACCACTAATGTAAGCTTCATTCAACTCAAGATCATATAGGGCTTTTGTGGAGACATAGTGAAGGCTTTTGGTTTAGGGTAGGAAATGTTTGGTCTAAGTAGGTTCCATCTTCCCTTTAGCACTTCTTTTGCTTCATTTTGGCACACATTCACTTGACTTTTTAAGTCATTTCACTTCTTTCTAAGGGGTTAGAGAGACACACTGTCGCTCTTTCTTGTTCATTTCAAATCTTTTCTCCTTTCTAAACTTTCCACACCTTTCATTCTTTGCTTTTATTGAATCCCTTCATTCTTTTCTACATTGAACATTCTTTTTGTCTTTTTGATTTTCTTTCTTTTTCATTGCCTTTCCTTTTCTTCATTTGTACCTTTTTCCACTTTGTTGCAATCCTCGTCTCTCCCCCCAAACTTATACTTGTGCCATGTGCTAAGGAAAGATCGGGTGCCAAGAGAGGGTATCTTTAGAACGGGTAAAGGCTTGTATCGTGGTTCTTGAAGGAAAAAGATCTAAGGCTCAAAAGGGCTGACTAGGGATTTTATCATTGGTAGGCTATGGAGGTGTTCAAGGTATCATTCGGATCACGGAGAGCCTATAATCACGTCTCAAGTCAAATTACACTTAGGATTTCGCCTAGACAAACATTCAGGGCAAGTTTTAGACCAATGGCTCGGGACTTGGACTTGCAATTCAAATTCTCACCACACAAGCTTTGGGATTGCTAAAGACACGGAGTCGGGGGCCCACAACAACCTTACATAAGATTTGAGCAACACAATGGTCCCGAAAAACCACTTGATGATTATCGGCCAACACAAGAGTCTCAAGGTCACAACTTTCTCCATCCTACACACAACGATTTGTTTTTGACCATGGGATCAAAGGCAAATGTGTTAGGCCCAAGTGAAGCTTTGCTTGAGGCACCCTTACCAACTAACTATTAAAAAGCAAAAAGAAAACAGACTCAAACCCTTAAGAAGGTTGTCATGCCATCCATCATCGGGAAGAGCCACCCGGTTCACACAAATTCCACCTTTGGAAAGAACTGTGGCATTAAGAAAACCAAAGGCTTATTGCAAAAGCTCAAAACAAGAAGCTACGAACATAAAATAAGAAGCTAAGAAAGGAAAAATGCAGAAAGTAAAATGAATATGTACAAGAGGGGATTCAGACGAATATAAAATAGGGAGAATGAATATATACATAAGAACGTGACTTTATATACAGACCCAAAGTAAAAAGTACAAAAAGTGCAATGAAAATGACAAAATTATATACATACCAAAGATAAAAAGAAAGAAAGCATAAAATACAGTCATATATACAGTCATCCAAATATCCAAATAGGGCTACCCCCTCAAATGAAAGCTGGCATTGTCCTCAATGCCAACTAACCAAAATAAGCACAAAATAAAGAGGAGAGGAAAAAGAAACTCCCTATGGGTCCTCCGTCTGCATAGGATCCTGAGTCTGGGTCCCTGGGTTCTCTGTCTGCTCGGGAACCTGTGACTGGCTCCATGTGGTCTGTGGCTCTACTGGGACCTGGGCCTAGACCTGGACTAAGTCCTGGGGCTGGCTGGAAGAACCTCCCTGCGGGTCCTCCGACTGTATGACTGCATCATCAGAACGGGGAATCACCCTCTTCCTCTTGGGAGGCCTCTCGGACTCCTGCTCTGGCTGGGGCTGGGTTGCTGGTTCTGGGTCATGCAATAGCAAATCTAAAGACAGGTGATCCGCCTTCAGCCTATCAACCTCTACCCTGAGCACCTTCACCGACTCTTTTGAAGCCCGAGTCTTCCTCATTTTCTTCGCCTCCTTTGCAAGCACCTTTAGTACCGTCCCATGTGAATCAACAACGTCCAATATCAATTCTGGTTCTCTAGGAGCTTCTTCTGGTTGTCCAGAAGCTCCTTGAGAGTGTCCTCAATGGACTGAGGGACCTGTGGAGGAGGAGGTGCTGACTGGGCTGCCACCATAGTAGATAGTACAGACAGCTTAGAAGTAGCTGTCTGCATCTAGTGGTTGATGCTGGCGAGGGCCTGACTCAGACGGTGGGCAGTCAATGGGTATGTCATGGTGAAGGGTATCTCTAGAACTGTAGAAGTGGATGGACCTGGGGCCATGTCTGCTGAGGTGGAAGGAGGCTGAGTAGGAGCCACTACCACTACTGGCTCTTCAGACTGGCCAGTTGAAGTGGTGGCATTTCCCTTGTAGTGCTTGCCTTTAGGGTTGTCATCACCCTGCAGGCTATACCAGGAAAACGGTGCCTTCGCCTTCATTTTCATATCAAATTTCCTCTTGTCCACCTCTAAGTCCTTCAGGTACATGGTCAAGAAGTTGGGGAAGGGATAATTTCTGTCACCTTCATTCACCACCCGTGTAATAACCNGTCACCTTGTTCAGTTTGCGGTAGTCCATGCACACCCTCCATCTGGTAACTGTCCGGGTTGGAATTAGTTCATTTTGAGCATCCGTCACCACGGTCATACCACCCTTCTTCGGTACACACTGCACCGGCGAAGTCCACGAGCTGTCAGAGATGGGGTACACAACCCCGGCATCTAACCACTTGATCACCTCCTTTTTCACAACTTCTTGCACTGCCTCGTTAAACCTCCTTTGATGTTCCAAGGAGGGTTTTGCATCATCTTCAAGAATAATCTTGTGCATACAGAATGTGGGGCTTATCCCCGAATATCAGCTAAAGTCCATCCAATTGCCTTCTTCCGCTTTTTGAGCACCGCCAATGTGGCATCTACCTGCATGTTAGTAAGACAAGAGGAAAGCATAACTGGCAAAGTTGAACTAGGGCCTAAGAATTCATACCTGAGGTGTGGAGGCAATGGCTTCAACTCCAACACCAGAGGTTCCTCGATTAAAGGCTTTGTTGGAGGAGTCTTTCTATTTTCCAGATCCAAAGAGAGTTTCCTAGGCTCATAAGAATAAGATTCCATTACATGTAAAGCATTCACGCATTCCACTCGGCCCTCATCATCATTGACATCAAGATTCAACAATACGACCTCTAGAGGGTCCTCCAAATTGATCATTGCACTAGTATCATCAATTATCACAGCTGTGACAAGATCCACAAATGAGCACATTTCGGTACAATTGGGTTGCTTCATTGACTTGCACACATGAAAGACCACTTTTTCATCACCCACACGGAAAGTGAGTTCCCCTGCTTCCACATCAACTAAGGCCTTCCCAGTTGCAAGGAAAGGTCTTCCCAAGATTATAGGCACCTCAAAATCGACCTCATAATCAAGAATCACAAAATCAGCTGGCAAGATAAATTTGTCCACCCGGAAAAGCACATCATAAATAATACCCAATGGTCTCTTCATCGATCTATCTGCCATTTGCAATCGCATGGAAGTCGGCCTCGGTTGCCCAATACCCAACATCTTGAAAACTGAGGAGGGCATCAAGTTGATACTTGCCCCCAAGTCACATAGAGCTTTGGCAAAGTCTTGACTCCCAATAGTGCAAGGAATGGTGAAAGCACCGGGATCCTCCAACTTCGGAGCCATTGAATGTACTATAGCACTAACTTGGTGGGTCATCTTGATGGTTTCACATTCCATGGATCTTTTCTACGTCACCAAATCTTTCATGAATTTAGCATAGCCAGGCATTTGCTCCAAAGCCTCCACCAAAGGCACATTAATGGATAAACTCTTCATCATGTCAATGAACTTTTTGAACTGATTCTTATTTTCTGCTTTGCTAGCCTCTGAGGATAAGGTGGAGGTGGCCTAGGCAAGGGTGCCTTGGCTTTTGGCACAACCGGCTCCGGCATGTCTATTACGTGTTCCCTAGACGGGTTCACGTCATTCTGTGTTTTTACCTCGGCATCTTGAATATCAATCCTCACTTCCTCATTCACATTTTCATCAATCACATTTTCAACCACCAAAGGAACTTCATCTTCTTGCCCCTTTGGCCTTGATAGTTGTTCACGTATTGTACCTCTTCCTTCTGCCCATCATAACCATCATCTTGGAATCCACCACAATCATTGTCAAATTGATCTGAACTCCCTTGGTTCTGTTGACCTCTTTGTCTTCTATTGTTCACTAGCATGTTGACACCTTCCATGACATTCACTTGGCGAGGATTTTGAACTTGTTGCAACTGTGCCTTTGCTAGTTGGTTCATTGTTGTTGTCAGTTCTGCTATAGCCTGCCCATGGTCATGTAGCTCTTTGTGCAAGTGAGTGACCGTGGGGTCACCCTGGGGCACATTGGCTCTACTTTGCCAAGCGGAGGACGTGTCTGCCATCTCATCAAGAATGGCACAAGCTTCATCATAAGGCAGCTTCATGAAATTACCCCCAGCAAGTTGGTTCACTATGCATTGATTTGTTGTGTTGATGCCCCGGTAGAAGGTCTGTTGTATCATTGCCTCAGTCATATCATTGTTGGGGCATTCCTTCACCATGGTTCTATATCTCTCCCAAATCTCGTGTAATGGTTCGGTGGGCTCCTGCTTGAAAGCTAAGATCTCATCCCTCAATGCTGCCATGTGCCCCGGTGAGAAAAATTTGGCAATGAACTTATCCGCCAACTCATCCCAAGTAGTGATGGAATGGTTGGGAAGTTGCTCAAGCCAATCCAATGCCTTCCCTCTAAGTGAAAATGGGAAGAGTCTCAACCGAAGTGCATCCTCGGACACATTGGTTTGCTTGCTCCCCAACAGGTATCCACGAACCCCTTGAGATGTTTGTACGCATTCTGAGAGGAAGCACCCGTGAAATACCCCCGCTGCTCCAGCAATGTCAGCATCACATTAGTAATTTGAAAATTGCCCGCCCGGATCCGGGGCGGGACAATTGCACTAGCATAGCCTTGGTTGGGAAGTACTCGAGGAGCCACTCTTGGAGGTGGCGGAGGAGGGTCTGGAATATTTTCATTTGCATTGGCCTGGCGGCCTCTACGTTGTCCTTGAGGTACAAGAGGCACCTCATCATCTCCGACATCATCTACCTCCTCCCCCGCAATCACATTTCCAAGAGGGTCATTGTTGTTTGCTGCCATTTTGTACCTGAAGTTGTGACACACACAAATTAGTAACACAGAAGGAAAGAAGAACAATATACAAAACTCTTCAGATAGATAGCCAAAACCGTTAGCTCCCTGGCAACGGTGCCAAAAAGTGATCGAGGCCAACCCTGTACTACCATAAAGTAGCAAGAGTGGTCGAAGCAGCTTTTACTTGAGAAGGTCGGGATCGATTTGAATTGAGTTTCTATCTAAATTGGAGTTGCATAATTGTTCCTAATTGCACTTCTAAACATATTTGGTTTTGATATTACTTCTAAATTTATACTACTAAGATGCTAAATTAAGCTAAGTTAAGCTAAGAGTAGACTATTGAAGGTTGTCTAATTAGTTAAAAGGCACTAGGGGAGTGACATTCTCCTAGGTGGATACTTGACGGGTTCTCGTGTCTAAGGCTAGGTTGTCATACTTGTGGATTACGATATAACCATTGCACGGTTCTACTCACTCTATACCTCTTGGTAGTTCGAGTGATTTTGCCCTAATTGACTTTCTCAAGATCAATTGGGTATGATCATTTGTGCAAGCAATTGAGGTTCAAGTCGGGTATTACTATCTCTAGGTTTAACCCTTTAATTGGGGCTATCAATCTCTTGAGTACGCCCCAATTCCTTGTTGGACTAATTTTTATAGACTTAGGCTCTCTTTCTCAAGAAGAGCCCAAGTCAACTAGGCAATATTAGTGTTTGCAACCACTAATTCAACATTAAAACCATAAATTAGTCCAAATATCAAACACCCATAAACATTCAAGCCTTAAAATACAAGACCCATCAATTACCCACACTAGGGTTGAGCCACAACCCTAGCTGATGGGTCTAGCTACTCATGATAATATAGGAAAATAAAGAAATAGATGAAGAAGAACCCATAATATTTAATTACTAACTAAAACTTGAAGATTCAATGATAAAACTATTTTAAATTACCCAAAATGGTAAAAGGACACTATTCACGAGCGTAGCTCAGCTTAAAATTATAACTGATGACCTAAAAATGGGAAAAGAAACTATTTATAATAGGCCAAAAAATCTGGAAAAAAATACCCCTGCGAGGCTAGTGGGGACCGCACAAAATCGAGTGCGGCCGCACTAAGGCTCTTGGCTGAAATTTCTGCTCTCTGAACTTGGCCACCGCAGGGCGCACAAAATGCACCGTGGCCGCGGTGGCTTCTGTTGCGGTCTGCACAAAATGGACCGCGGACCACATTGACAATGTTCCTCCAACTTGGCAACTCTCCGAACTTGAGCTTTGCGGACCGCACAAAATCGAGTGCGGCCGCAATGAAGTCAATGCGATCCGCATGAAATGTTTTGCGGCCGCATTGCTTGGCTGCCTGAAATGAGCACTCTCTGAACCTCCTCTTTGCGGACCGCACAGAATGGGTGCGGCCGCATTGGTCTTGTTATACTGAGCTTGGACTTGTTCTTGGTACTTGTGCATGTTTCACTCCTTTTTGAGCTGGTTTTGACGAATTGTCACCTCGTTGACCAAACCCTGCAATCAAGTACAACATGTGAGCCTTTGGGACTATTTTGTACACCATTCTAATCAAAACTCAAGTAAGAAGGAGTGTAAAATGCATCATAATCCCTAGTTATCATCCATAATGACCCACACTGCATAAAATCTCCTCAAGGTCCGTGGAAGTCCAACTAAGAAATCCATCCTGATACGCTCCCACTTCCACTCCTAAATATCAAGCCTTTTAAGGAAACCATTGTGTCTCTTATACTCGTACTTCACTAGCTGATAGTTCAAACACTAAGAAACATACTCAATAATATCTTTCTTCATCCTCCGCCATCAATAGTGCTGCCTAAAATCCTGGTACATTTCGCGACACCCGGATGAATAGAATACCGCAAACTATGGGCCTCCTCAAGAATCAATTCTCGCAAGCCATCTACATTTGGAACACATATCCGACCCTGTAGCCTTAATACCCCCATCATCACCAATAGTAACCTCTTTGGAATCATCGTGTTGTATTGTGTCCCTCAGGACAAGCAAATGGGGATCATCATACTGGCGTGCCTTGATGCGCTCAAACAAATGAGACCGTGAAACCACGCAAGCAAAAACCCGGCTAGGCTTTGAAATATCCAACCTCACAAACTGATTGGCTAAAGTCTGAACTTCTAATACTAACAGCCTCTCCACAACCGGAATATAAGCAAGACTCCCCATACTCTCAGCCTTCTTACTCAAAGCATCGGCCACCACATTGGCCTTCCTGGATGATAAAGAATGGTGATATCATAGTCATTTAGTGTCTCTAACCACCTCCATTGCCTCAAGTTCAGATCTTTTTGCTTGAATAAGTGTTGAAGACTCCTGTGATCTGTAAACACCTTACAAGACACGCCGTAAAGATAATGCCTCCAAATCTTCAGTACCTGAACAATAGTTACCAACGCCAAATCATGTATAGGGTAGTTCTTCTCATAGGTGTTTAACTGACGTGAAGCATAATCAATAACTCTACCCTCCTACATCAACACACATCCAATGCCAATCTGAGAAGCATCACAACAAATTGTATAAGAACCCGAAGGCAAATATGAGAACTGGAGCTGTAGTCAAAACGATCTTGAGCTTCTGAAATCTCTCCTCGTACTCGTCAGACCACTTGAATGGGGAATCCTTCTATGTCAATCTAGTCAATGGGGCTGCTATAGATGGGAACCCTTCCACAAATGGTGATAATACCTGGCCGAACCAAGGAAACTCAGGATCTCAGTAACAGAAGATGGTTTGGGCCAACTCTTAACTGCCTCAATCTGCTTCGGATCCACCTTAATCCCCTCAATAGATACCACGTGGCCCAAGAATTCCACCGAGTCTAATCAAAACTCACACTTGGAGAATTTAGCATATAACCTTTTCTCCCTCAAAGTCTGGAGCACCATCCTCAAGTGCTGCTCATGATCCTCCTAGTTGCGAGAATACACCAATATATCATCAATTAAGACTATGATGAAGGAATCAAGGTATGGATGGAACACGTTGTTCATCAAGTTCATAAAGGCGGTTGGGGCATTGGTCAGCCCAAAAGACATCACCAGAAACTCATAGTGACCATGCGGGTCCTGAATCCCATCTTCGGAATATTTGAAGCCCGAATCTTCTATTGATGGTACCCTGATCTCAAATCAATCTTCGAGAATACCCTAGTATCTGGAAGTTGATCAAACGAATCATCAATACGCGATGGAGAGTACTTGTTCTTGACGGTAACCTTGCTCAGTTGTCTGTAGTTAATGCACGTCCTCATAGAACTATATTCTTCTTCACAAATGGTATCAATTCACCCCAAGGCAACACACTTGGCCTGATGAAACTCTTATCAAGCAAATCCTACAGTTGTTCCTTTAATTCCTTCAACTCCGCTGGTGCCATACGGAATGGTGGAATAGAGATGGGCTGGGTGCCCGGCACCAGATCAATTCCAAAATAAATATCCCTGTCGGGTGGCATGCTTGACAGGTATGTAAGAAATACATCTGAAAAATCTATCACTACCAGAACTAACTCAACGGTATGAGAATCAACACTAACATCTCTCACGAAGGCCAAATACACAAAGCACCCCATCTCAACCGTCCGTTCAGCGTTCAAACATGAAATCACTTTACTGGGGACATGATCCAGGGATCCTCTCCACTCCAACCTCGAAAACCCCACCATAGCCAATGTTACGGTCTTAGCGTGACAATCAAGAATAGCGTGATATGGCGACAACCAATCCTTACCAAAAATCACATTAAAATCTATCGTGATGAGCAATAAAAAATCATCTCTCGCCTCGTAATCCCCAATAGTCACCGATAAGTGGGGATTTCGACTACTTATTAGCGCCTTTTAGCTTGTGTTTTAGTCTAAAAGCGTTTAATTGTGTTCGCGAAACTGATGAATTGTGCAAAATTGCAGGAATGTTGGAAGTTCGACTCCCAAGATGAAATCCAACTCAAAAAGGAGTAATCAAAACACAAGGCAACAAAAGGCACAAGAACTTGCAAAAGTGCGGATCGTATAATTCCATATGCGATCGCAAACAATGAAGAAAAACCCAACAGGATTCCTAACAAAAATGCGGTCCGCAAAGGAATTGTGCGGCCGCAATTGAAGAATTGAAAATCAACTTCAGAGGGTGTGCAATTTTCCAAAGTCTAAGTCCCTCAAGATTGTGGACCGCACAAGAATTGTGCGGCCACAGAAGAAGTTCGTTAGGGCCGCAGAAAGAAAGATGCAGACTGCAGATCAACAGATTGTGGGCGCAATGATAAATCTGCGGACCACAGAAACATTGCCTCGCTGTCGCAGAACCTCCCGAAGGGCATTTTTGTCCGAAATTTCCAGTCCTGTATAAATAGACGAGTTTCACAAAATTAGGTCAACTTTTGACATCAACAACTACAGTAGCCATTTCTATTTGCTTCTTTTAGTAGTCTTTCATATTTTGGGATATTTTAACATAGATTTTATCATTTTAATTTTACAATATGAGTTTAATTAGCATCTCTTCTTGTATTTCTTCAATTTCAAGCATGAGTAGCTAGATTTTTACTAGGGTTGTGACCCAACCCTAGTGTGTAAACCTTATGTGTGTTTAAATGCTTGTTTATGGTTAGGTGTCTTTATTTAGCCTTGTTCATGCTTTAAGTTGTGGAATTAATGGTTGCAAACATTAGTTCATGCCTATTTGACTTAGTCTCTACTTGAGAAATAGAGACTTAGTCTAGGAAAACTTGGCTAACAAGAAATTGGGTCAATCGAGAGATTGATAATCCCAATTAAAGGGTTCAATCTAGAGTTAGTAATAACCCGACTTGAGCTTTTATCAACCGTTTTGAGCAATACCCATTTGGACTTGAGAAAGCCAAATTGGACAAAATCACTCTCTGACCGAGAGGTGTTGAGTGGGTAATTGAGGGTTGATAGCTATAATACACCCCGATCAACAAAACAAGCATTAAGGTTTATATCCTATTAGGCAAACACCTAGGTGATGGTCATAGTCCTAGGCTTTTTACAAAACTTGAAAAACAACAAAACAATTTCTCAATTTCATTTCTTAACTTTGCAATCTTAGTTTAAAATAGACACAAAAAACACCCCAATTTGTGGAAGTGTAAATTGAGATAGTTCAAACTCACGTACTACAATATATACTCCTAACTCCCATATATAGCTCCCTGTGGAAATCGACCCCGACTCTTGTTGGGTATTACTATTGCAATCGATAGTTTCATATTCTTGATTTGAGGTGTGAATTGGACGAGATCAATCACCATCCACAACCGATATACATGGTCTACCATAATGGAATCACCCACCAGTGTAGATACATGAACATGCATAACTAAAGAATCACGAGACATATACAAATAACGAGCAAAATGTGATGACACGTATGAATAAGTGGGACCAGGGTTAAATAACACTAAAGCATCTATGTGGCATACTAAAACAATACATTTGATCACGGCGTCGGAAGAAACTACCTCAGACCTGGTGGTAAATGCATAGCAATGGGCCTGACCACCACCTGTCCGACCTCCCCCTCTAGGGCGACCTCAAACAGACTGAGCCCCACCCCTAGCTGGCTGTGTGGGTGGTGTAGCTATTGGTGCTGAAATCATAGGCTACGAGCTTTGTTGTGGAACCCTACTCAAAAGTCTAGGGCAATCCCTCTTGAGATGACTCAAATCTCCACACTCAAAGCTACCCCTTCTCTAATGAAGTTGTTGCCCTGATAATCCGAACAACCACCTGTGAAACCCTGAGTAGATAGAGCACGGTAAGAACTCTATGTCGGCAGCACACTGAATAGCGACTGAACTGGGCGAGCACTATATGAACTGTGGCTAACTGATGAACCACGAGGAATATGACAAGCTACCGGAGCATGCTTAAAAGGACGACATATGCTGTAATATGGTGGGACTCCAAA
This sequence comes from Nicotiana attenuata, assembly GCF_001879085.1. Lineage (NCBI taxonomy): Eukaryota > Viridiplantae > Streptophyta > Magnoliopsida > Solanales > Solanaceae > Nicotiana > Nicotiana attenuata. The sequence goes on from NW_017670398.1 coordinate 526,373, forward strand.
TGAGGCACTACTAAAACCACCCAAACCACGAGGCCTCTTGGCCTCCTGCTCCTTACGCTCAAGCCTGTGAACCTGCTCCAACCGTCTAGCAATATCAACCACCTGGTCATATCTAGCATCTATCTCTGCCTCTCGAGCTAAATATAGTGTAGACCATAGTTGAAGCCATCAACGAACCTTCTGATCTTCTCCCTCTCAGTGGGAACCAACTTAACTACATGACGTGCCAAATCCGCGAATCACATCTCGTACTGGATCACGGTCATATCTCCCTGGCGTAGCTTATCAAACTCCCTACGCAACTCCTCTATACGAGTCTGGGTAACAATTTTCTCTAAGAATAGAACTGAGAACTCATACCATGTAAGTGGTGCTGCGCCAGCTAGCCTGTCCAACCCATAAGTCTTCCATCATCTGTAGGTTTCCCCTGTCAGTTGAAAGGTAGTAAAAGCAATTCCACTGGTGTCCAAAATACCCGATGTGCGAACAATTCTATGACACCAGTCCAGAAAACCCTGAGCATCCTCTAACTCTCCTTCACTGAACTCAGGAGGCTCAATCGTCATAAACCGTTCCAACCTTTTCTGCTCCTCATTAGTCATAGGTGGGCCAACCTCGGTCCGAGCAGCAACAACTGGCTGAACTGGTAACACCCCCAGTGTCTGATAACCTTGAGCTAGCTGCTCCGATGTATGGGCAGTGGGAGTCTGGGCTCCTCCTCCTCCAGCTCGTGAGGTAGCTAGTGTAACTGGTACCATACCCGCTTGAGCCAAACTCGTGCACACACTCAAGATCTAAGCCAAAGCCTCCTGAAGACTAGGTATCACAATAGGTACGCCGGTGTCTGAGATCCACTGGCTCAATAGTATCCACAACCTGCTCCTCCACTCGAGCAACTGCTAACTCTATATGTACTGCTCTAGCTGTAGTGCAAGCCCCACCTCGGCCTCTACCTCGGACCCCGGCCTCTTGCGGCCCTAACCATTGGTCTGGTGCTTGTCTTCATGATCTGTCTGAACGTGTCCTCACCACTTGTGAGAGAACAGAAGATCAAGATTCCAATTCTGGAATTAATAAATTCACACGACAAGAACGCAAGAAAGTGAAGTTTCCTAACAGTTTGGTAGCCTCTCGAAGATAAGTAAAGATGTCTCCCTACCACTCTGAAAGACTCTACTAAACTTGATCATCACCCGTATTACCTATGAACCTAGGGCTCCGATACCAACTTGTCATAACCCAAAACCACCAATTGGGCGTGATGGCTCCTAAGGCACTTGATAAGGAAGCCGAACATAACAAGACAAAACATAATAATAGAATCTAACAAAATGATACAAGTTTAAAGCCTCCAAATATAACATAATAATGCCAATACATGATAAATCCCTTAGAACTGGTAAATACAGATTCATGAGCTCTGAAACGGATGTACATCTAAATAACATTGTTGTCTTAAATGAAGACAATAGTACAAAAGGAAAGAGACGCCAAGAGTATTGTCGAAACACAGCTCTATCAGATAATTTAACAAGCTAAACTTCGCTACTGGTGGCTCGGTCCAATACCTAGATCTGGACAATTAAGTGCAAAGTGTAGTATGAGTACAACCGACCCCATGTACTCAGCAAGTATCATAACTAACCTCGGCGTGGTAAAAGAAGCAAGAATTATTAATGATACCTGCTATTCACCTGTGTTTTTTTTTAAAACTCCACTAGGCATTATGCCTAGGGCTGATTTTCATAAATAAAAGATATAAAAGATATAATACAACAAAAGTGGAGGGGGACCTGAACCTTACCTCCACAAGTAAGATGAAGATGCACTCGGTCAACCACATATGGTTATCAAGTTGCACCCAAGCACTATGGTACGTTGGACCTATAAAGATGAACCGATTGACTATCCAACAATGATAGTCAATTAGTAATACAAAAAATAGTTTTGGGAAGCCTAGGTCAACTTTACAAAAAGGCACTAGAAAACCTATGCATGCTAAGCAAAAGGAGTGTAAGGTTTCCTTCCATGTACAACAAATCCTACATACATTATACATGTAGAAAAGACCTAAGGGGAATGGTACAAAATCCAAATCAAAGGGGTGGACTATCTTCCACTTAGCTTTGGCATTGAGTTCCATGAAAGCCAAGTGGAAGATAGTTGACAAAAACTCTCCAGATGGAGTTGTATTTGCTGCTGCTGTCTGGTGTAGTTGACAGAAAAGAGTGAGCCAAAGAAGGAGCCTCTTCCAGATACAAAAGGCCAGCCTGAAACTGCTGTTGCTTGAACATCTGATGCCTCCTGTTGGATGCTTAAATATTCCTGTTGGATTGTCTGGGTGATGGCCTGTAGTTGTGGATGTTGGGCCTGCATATCTGTGAGTATGTAGATGAGGTGAGGGACTTGTATCAACCGATACTTTTTCAACAGAATGAGCATTAAAAATGCTAATACCACTGACTGAAATTGTACCAGTTGACCAAGTGAAATCCCTGTACCTGCAAAAGACAAAAAACCTGTTAGTAAAAGGGAGCTCAATCTCCAGGTTCTTGTGGATTCTGGAGATGAGTCTGGGAGAGGGGCGCATTTGGGATCCCTGATCTATAAAAACAAACTGAGTGCAGGTTCTTGTGTTGACTGCACTCAGTTGTATAGTTGCTCATGTTGGTGAAAAACTGGGGTGAGGAAGAAGTGCTGCAGGTAAGTGAGAAACTACAGTTCTGATGGGAGCACTTTGGTTGGTATAGTTGTTTGGATTGGGAGTGGGATTTAAGAAGGAGGGGTGAGTTGGTATTGGTAACAGGAGCAGGCAGAGAAATTCCTGCAGGTTCTGTACTTCCTGCAAATTTTGCAGTTTCTGTATCTGAGTGGATGTGGGGGTGAAGCCTGGGTGTGAATTGGTTTGGTTTTTTGGATTTGGGGTGTGATTTGGGGCAGAGGGATATGTTGCAATAAGGTATAGCAACTGAATGAGGAGTTGCTATAATTTCTGCAGTTTCAGTAATTGAAACTGCAGTTTTCTATTTTTTCTGTTGCATCTGTGTGTTGGTGTTTATGAAGGGGTGGTGCTTGGGTGTCATTTGGTATGGTTCCAGGAGATTGAACCTTAAGGTTGTCATTCCCTGAGACCATGCCATATGAGGAACTTGAGGATGAGATAACAAACCTGCAAAAAAGAGAACAGTGTTAGTCAAAAGTTGAGCATTTCTGCTCAGTTTTCTGAAACTGTTATTTTTGTGATGTTTTTCTGAGTGTGCAGTGTTAGGATGGCAGAGAAACTAGGTGAATGCACATCTGGACGGTAGTACCCTTTGGTCATGGTAGGGTTACTGCAAGGTTATATCTGGTGGTCTAGAGTGGTGGGTTGAGAAGAACTGGGGTGCTACTTTGTGGGAATGGGGGGGTGTATGTGCTGTGTTGTGCCTCAGCATGTATAGTGGGATCACTAAACCATGCTGGGATGTGAGAGGTGGAAGGTGGATTCCCAGGTAGTTCAAGTTTTCTTTTACTTCATATCCTACTTGAGTCCAATGTTGTGAGTTTAGGAGAATGAGCATAAATGCTAATACCACACCCTGACTAAACAACATTGAGATTGGTAGTTCATTGAGGAGGCATTCCTGCAATAAAGAAAACACTGTTAGGGAAAAATTGGTCTAGCAATTCCACAGCTGTGTGAAACTGTTGGTGTGCTGCATGAAGTGTTGAACTGTTGAACCTGAGGCTGCTGGGGCACCTTTAATGGGATGATGATCTATCATGGGCATAAGGGCTATCTGTGAGGAGGTGTGGTGGGAAGATGACTTTGTTTGTCTTTTTGTATCTGAAAGCAGGGGTGCCCCTTTGATCCAGAATTACCTGATCCCTTATATGAGTTGGGAGTTCCATTTGATTATTGAAGTGAGTCAAAGAGGTGAGGCCATGGCTGAGCTTAGAGAGGGAATCAGCTGGACAGTTGGCTTCTCTAAAAACATGTGAGTATTTGATGTCCTCACAATGTTGGTTCATGGCTTTGATTTTCTGGAGTTGGATGATTAGGGACCAGGGGGGTTCAGAGTTGGTGGTAGCCAAAGAATGAGGAGATTGGAATCAGCTTCCAGGTGGATTTTGGAGAAGCCATGATCAATGCACCATTTGATGCCAATGTATGCAGCTTCAGTTTCTGCTTGGTTATTGGTACCAATACCAAGGGGACTTGCAATTGCATGGATGAACTGTCCTTCATGATCCCTGATAATGATGCCTGCTCCAATTTTCCCAGGGTTATCAAGGGCACTGCCATCTGTATTCACTTTGACATAACTATGGCTTGGCCTCTTCCATATAACCTGCTGCACTGAAATGTGATGCTACAGGTCTTCAGTGATCTGATAAATTTCAATCCAATTGGATGGCCATTTGACATTGGTGTATGATGTTCTGAGTAGCATGAGGAGATCAGAGGTGATGGAGAACAGAGTTCTGCTAACAGATGATGCTTTCCCTCCATACTTGGCAGCACATCTGTTTTTCCACAAGTTCCAGATGATTATGATGGGCATGGTATTTAGGAGGAGCTTCTGCACTTCATTCTTCCCTGTTTGAATCCACCAATTCATCAAGGTGATTCTGAGAGATTGCATGGAGCTTTGGATTCCAACAGGTGCATTAAAGTGTTTCCAAATGATCCTGGCAAAGTTTCCAGTACTGAATATATGCTCAATTGTCTCTGCAGAATGATTGGAGCAGCAGACACATTTGTTGACAGTATGAGGCCCAAACCTAGCCACTCTGTCATCTATGGGCAGTTTGTTCCTTAGTGCCCTCCATAAGCAGAATGACCATTTGAAGGGAATGTGATTATGCCATGTCATTTTGTTGGTCATTGAGACAATTTTCTTTTCTCTAATCACTGAACAAGCAGAACCACAGGTGAAATTCCCAGAAGTGGTGGGCTGCCAGATTGCTTTGTCAGGAGTGTGGGGATTGTAGTAGATCTGAACTTGGAGGATGAGGGGGATCATGTGCATGGGAGCTACTTGATGAAGTTTCTGAATATCCCATTGCCCATCAGACCAGAAATAAGATACTTTCACCTTGCCAGGTCTGCCACTACTGTGTCTGAAGCTTGCTAGATGTCCAGTACCTAGCCAATTATCCCACCAGAAGCTTGAATTTCCTGAGTGAAGTCCCCATTGAATGTGAGCCTCAGCTTCTGTTCTGTTGCACTTCATTCTTCTCCATGTATGAGATTGCCCAGAGTCCCATTTTTTGGATATGGGATGAGATCTCTTGAGTATTTAGCAAGTAAAAAATCACTCCAAAGGGTCTTCTTAGTTCTGAACCACCACCATTGTTTGAACTCCATAGCTCAACATACATCTTCAATGGACCTCAAGCCAATGCCTCCTTCCTCTTTTGGATGGGATAGTTTGTACCAAGAAGCCTAGTGGTACTTGTTTCTTTCCTTATCCATTCCCCAAAAGAAGTTGGCTTCCAATTTTTCAATCTGCTTGAGGACAGTCTTTGGAGGTGTAACAGCTGATAGCAGATGGATTGGAAGGGATTGCAAAACATGTTTGATCAAAGTCATTCTTCCCCCATATGATAGTAATCTCCCATGCCATCCCCTGATCCTACTGACTACTTTGGATACCAGGAAATTGAAATGAGTAATCCTTTTCCTGCCAGTATATAGAGGGCATCCAAGGTAGGTAATGGGGGAGTCTCTCTTAGTAAAGCCAGTAACTTGTTGAATTCTTTCTGTTGGTGTGATAAAGGGTAGGTGGAGCAGTCATGAAGTGGCTTTTAGCTTGTTGATCTGCTGACCAGACACTTGCTCATAGTCATGGAGGATCTTCATAATCTTCCTGAGTGAGGTTCTGCAACCAGAGGTAAAAATGATCACATCATCAGCAAAGCTGAGATGTGTAATTTGGGGGCCATTTTTCTCCATGTAGAAACAATTGAAGAACTGGTCATGGGTGAGGTTGTTAAGCATTCTTGAGAGAAGCTCTGCCCCCATAATGAATAGAGAGGGAGCCAATGGATCTCCTTGTTTGAGGCCTCTTGTAGAATGAAAGAATCCACACCTGGTTCCATTGATAATCACTGAATACCAATTGTTGGATAAAGTTCTCCACACCATATCAATTATTTTCTCACTGAAGCCCAATCTTCTCATCATGGTACAAGTGAAAGACCAAGAGACCCTGTCATATGCTTTTGCCATGTCCAACTTGATTACCACATTAGCACCTCTGTTAAGCTTTTTGATACCTTGAACAATTTCTTGAGCTAACATAATATTCTCAGAAATACTCCTGCCTTTAACAGATCCAGTCTGATTAGGAGTGATGATTCTAGGAAGAATATGAGCAATTCTGGAACATATGATTTTGGAAATGATCTTGTTAAGGAAGTTGCTCAAGCTTATGGGTCTGAATTCAGATAAGGTGTTGGGAAATTCCACCTTAGGAAGCAAGACTAAACAGGCATGAGTCATGTATCTGGGCATGGACTGACCACAGAAGAAGGCAGTCACCACATTGAAGAGGTCATCCTTGATGATATCCCAACAGTGTTGAAAAAAATTCCCATTAAACCCATCAAGGCCAGCTGCACTTGTGGGGTTCATTGAGAAAACTGTGTGTTTCAGCTCTTCCATAGAAGGATCTTTGTTCGGTTCTTCATTATCTTCAGCAGTCACCATAGAAGGAATGCAGGCCAAAAGATCCTCTCTAACAATGCCTCCTGGATCAGTAAAGAGCTATTGGAAGTGGTCACAGGCAGCTTCTCCAATTGCTTCATCTCCATAGATCCAATCATCATCATCATTTTTTATTTTGTGAATGTACAATTTCCTCCTTCTACCTCTAATCAAACTGTGGAAATACTTGGAGTTTGTATCTCCTTCTTTGAACCATTGGAGTTGGGTTTTTTGCTTCAGAACAGCTTCCTCAATCTTCAGGTGCTTGATGTATTGGGCAGTGAGTTCATGGGCAATGATTCTATCTGATTCCTGGTTAGATTGAGCCCATACCTCTTCAGCTTTTCTGACTTTTTCTTCAAATTCCTTGGCTTTTTGAAATATGTCCCTATATTCCTTTCTAGACCATTTAGATAGAGCAGAACTTAGGGCCTTCATTTTTTGATGAAAAATCCACATTACACCACCATAAATCTGCTTATTCCAGGTTTCTTGTACCACAGACATGAAGGAGGCATTTTAAGTCCAGCAGTTAAGGAACTTGAAATATCTGGTAGCATTACCCGGCCTAATATTCATTTCCATTAGGAGAGGTGAGTGGTCAGAACCTGTAGAGGCTAGGTGAGAGATGTTGGTTGCAGGGTATGCAGCAAGCCAGTTATCATTGGCCAAACCCCTGTCTAATCTCTTCCAAACAATTGCACAAGGACCTCTACCATTTGACCAGGTATATCTAGGCCCATAGTAGCCAAGGTCAGTGAGACCACAGTCTTCAGCTATTCACCTGTGTAGTTCATGAATTTAACGAGTACAGTACAATAATATGATCAAGTTATAAAGCACAGAGAGAACTATCTTCGTGTACACATTTAATTAAGTATTCTGGTCAATCAATAATCCAGCATATAAAGATGATATGCAAGTAAATTAGGTAAATAACCAAGGAAATTGCAAGTAAAGGTAAAATGCAATAACCTCAATAACCAAAACAACACTGGCCAGCTTTTCCTCAGAATTTCCATAACTGTACCAAACCACTGATCAACTTTCCTCAATAACCCCGTGTACACCATCAAGAAGGAACATGAGAGGGTAATACTAGGGGGATGGATCCATATGCACACACTACATGGACAACTCACATGCTAATATCACAATTCTCCCGTTATGGTCGCAGGCTCAACACCACAATTCGCCTGGCTTGGTCACGGGCAACCAGTCCAAACCATATTACAGAGAAAGCGTATATACAAGAATACATGTACATGATCAATGATCATCATGTTCATACTCCTGGACTGGTATAAGTGACCTGCTAAGGTGTATGAATGTGCAAAGTGTACTATCACAGCTCAAATCAGGCAATTATCAGGTTTGATCATGAGATTAACCTCTATGAAATCCTCAAACATGGTACAATAGCTCACATAAGGGGTACAAATAGGAGAATTATCACAGCATGAAGCTTAGCAATCAAATTAATGCATATCATAACCTAAGCACTACCACGAGCATGAATAAGGACCTCGGTGCACGCACATGGGCTTAATCCCACACATGTACGCCACCCATCGCACATAGCTATCACAAATAACTCAGGAAACTAGTGCCTCAACCAAGTTTAGATAAGATGTAACTCAAGAAAGCCAAATTAGTACTCTAGCGAACCTTTCCGCGTGAATCAAACTGCGAACGACTCGAACCTAGCCAAAAATAACTTAATATCATCAATAAAAACCATATGAAACGATTCCAAATAATAAATCTAAGATATTTAACCAAAATTAGAAATTCAACTCCGAGCTAGCACCCCGAAATCCGACCAAACTCATAAATTCTGAACACCCATTCAAATACGAGTCCAACCATACCAATTTCATCCAATTTTAACCTCAATTTGACCCTCAAATCACCAATTTTCACTCTCCGAAACCATAGTCAAAAGTCCCCAATTTTCACCTTAAATTCATAAAAATTAGGTTTAACAATCTATGGGTAATTAATATCGATCATTAAAATTGAATAAACTTCACTTACCTCCTCAATTGCAGCAAAAAGTCTCCCAAAAATCGCCCTTAGCCGAGCTCCACAACTCCCAAAATGAGGAAATAACAAAACCCTTCGAATATAAAACTACCCAGCAAAATCGCACATGCGGTCCACTTAGTCTCACCTGCAACACCAAGTTGCGAAAAAAGCATCGCAGATGCCGAAATGACTTAGCTTCCCTACTAGCCGCTTCTGCAGACTCCAAGACTATCCGCGGCTTCGCTTCTGTGGAAGCCCCTTCGCTCATGCGATTACGCACCTGCGCTGAACAGTCCGCACCTGTAGACCCAGCCCTTCCAATCCAGCTTTGCATCTGCGAGCACCTTGCCGCTTCTGCAGCCTCGCGCCTGCGGCCAATCCATCGTAGGTGCGAAAGCATCAGAATACAGAAACTTCATCAATTCCTCCAAGTCCAAAATGATCCGAACTCAATAGGAAACACACCAGAGGCCCCCGGGACCCCGTCGAATCATTCTAATCAATCCCAAAACATAACATGAACTTACTCGAGGCCTCAAATCACACAAAACAACAGCAAAACCACGAATCACACCTTAATTCAAGCATAAGGAAACTAATGAACTTTCAACCTCTAAAACTCATGCCGAACCATATCAAATCAACTCGGAATAACCTCAAATTTTGCATACAAGTTCCAAATGACATAATGGACCTATTCCAACTCCCAGAACCAAAATCCAAACCCGGTATGATCACATTCAACTCTCGGTCAAACCTACCAAACTTCCAAACCTTCAACTTTTAAACTTTCACCAAAAAGCACCAAATCAACCTACGGACCTCCAAATCCAAATACGGACATATTCCTAAGACTAAAATCACCATATGAAGCTATTGGAACTATCAAAACTCCATTCCGGAGTTATCTACATAAAAGTCAAACTCTGGTTAATTCTCTCAACTTAAGCATCCAATCTTGGGACTAATGTGTCCCAATTTCCTCCAAAACATCTCCGAGACCAAACCAGTCACCCTGGCAAGTCACGTAACCATAAGTACACATAATTAAAGCATCAAATAGGGAAAACAAAGCTAAAACACTCAAATTGACCTGTTGGGTCATTACACCTAAAAATCCCGCTGAAGTCATGATGGCACCTAACATTGCTTGTTAGGCAAGTCAACATTCATATTGAAATAAACTTCAATAACAGTAAGAAATAGTCTCAAAAGAAAAATAACATAATTAACTAAAGCCAAATAGCGATACAATTGAATACCATCCTAAAATTCGGTGTCAGCGAGTACATGAACTATAGAATAAGTAAGTACAATAGTCTGACTAAAGATACAATATTGCACGAAGAACATAAACAGTAATAACAGCAAGTAAGGAAGGGTAAGCTAAGGCCATCGAACGGTACAGTAGCGCTACCTTGAAATCTCCAAAGGTACTGATACGACTCTTTAGCAATCAACTCTATCACCAGTACCTGGATATGCACATAAAGTGCAGAGTATAGTATGAGTGCAACCGGCTCCAAGTACTCTTTAAGTATCAAGCCTAACCACGAATTAAAGATAATCACGATATTGGAAAAGTCTTCTACTTACTTTCAACAACCAATATCAATAATAACAACGTAATAAGAACGAAAGGAAAAAAATAGCTCAAGAAGATCAAATTCAACTCTATCACATTAAGGTAAATAAGCATTATTTCCAAATAATTCAGTCAACGCATCAACTTTTAAAAATATCAGATATCAACTAGCACGAGAAAATAACGACTTTATGCCTGCATGACGAGTAGTTATGCAAAAACTGATGACATCACAGTTTAACTCTTCAAGTAAGCACAATCTCACCACATACATAATACGTGGAACAAATACCCTCAATCATCACACAACCACATTTAGCAATGTACGGGTGCCTAGCATAAGCCCCTCTCTAAACACGTATCAAGTGTCTGCACTCATAAGGCCCAAAGTGGGTTATCACCTGACTCCAGAGGTGCGGATCCTAGCCCAAGCGCTGATCAGATCAAAAGCCAATGATCATCATAACTCAACCCAAATGGCCTAGCACACGTATCACCTGTCGACGCCCCATTTTTCTCGCGAAATCGGGTTTACGACATTCGGGAAGACAACTCTATTCCCGTTTGGGAATTGGGTTTTTGGAATTGAAGAGTCGCAACCTAATGATTGAGTGCATTAGGACACTAAGAAGGGTTTTGAATTGGAAAACCAGAGTTCAGGTAAGGGCTAGAAATTATCTCGAGGGGAAGGTGTTAGGCACCCCTCAAGATCCACTAGTGTGGTTCCCGGTCATGCTATGTTCTGACTTTAATGTAAACAAGTATGCAAATAAATTTACACAAAAAGGTTGCTAACAAGCATGTTGGAATTTATAAACAAAGAAGGAAAAGGGATAATGCAGTAAAAAAAAATAAAGGGGAGTTTTGGGTAATTGAAAAGACAGAATTTATTGATATTAAACAAAGTAACATAGGGCAAGGGGTCCTAGGTTTATAAATCACATGGATCATCCACACAACACCGGTAACCAATCGTACGCGTAGTGTTATCGTGTCATCGTCATCTCCATGTCTACCCTTCCCACCCCGATAAGGTAATAAGCGCGAAATAGTGTCGTTACCTACAGCGTGCTATTACCCTTCCCACCTATCAGTCCTGGAGGCTTAAGGACCACTAATCCTAAAGGGAGGGAGCTTGGTTTTTCAGAGGTTCAAAAGGTTAAAACGCTAAGGCGTCAGGCAAAACACATAAAACAATTATGGGAGCACAAAAACAATTAAGGCTCAGACAAACCTCCTTTAATCACAGAAATCATGTAGTTTAGCACGTCTTACATATACTGATTAGGTCCAAATTATGCTTAACGTTAGGCAGGCTGGTTCATTACCTATTTTTAGATAAGAAGTTCGCATTAGGCTCGCCTTGCTGTAACTTATCGAAGACTGGTGCAATTAATTAACTACTTACTTGTTTGCCTAAGTGATGGCATCTACTGGTTTCAGGAATAAGGAAGTGAACTGATTACTGAAAGTTTCTAGTTTTAACAGAATGATATGAGTTCTGCATTTGGTTACTACTGACGGACTAATCTTAAAACGAGTGATTCAGATTGGGTTGATAGCTCCTATAGGCATGCTTTCTAGCGTTGTTAATTTTACACACTTTTTACAGGCGTGGCAAGAGTGCAGAAAATCCTACGAGCATGGTATCTAGGATGCAATTGATTATTATTTTGACCTATAACTGTTTGCCTAATGATAGATACAAAAATGTAGAATCTTAAAGACATGGTTCCTACATGCGGAATTCTTATGAGCAGGATATCTATATGATATGCAGAGTTCTTATGAGCATGATTTCTATATATATGAAAGTGTAGAATTCCTATGAGCATGATTTCTATAGATGAAAGTGAAGAAATAAGCATGATTTCTATATGTGAAAGTGTAGAAATTCAAAGAAAAACTCCTATGGGCAGGATATCTACCCTTATGCATACACAGTTTACCCTCCCCTTTTTACTAAAACCCCATAAGTTATTTCAAAATTTATTACAGACCAAATGAATCAAACAGAAAATAAAATTACATCAGAGCTTTTAAGCTGCATCCAAGGAGCCTAATTCAGACCCAACGTCTAACAACATGATATGAGCCAACTGTCGGGATCAAGTTCCAAGGCCTTTCTCTTATCTAGAATTTGTCAAAGTTCCAAGGAGTTTCAAGAACTCTAGGCAATGCTTACAAAACTGAAATAAAGTGCAGTGTGGAAGGGCCAGCCCTTCAATGTCCAAGTTCAGAGGGAACTCAAGGTCCCAAAGCAAGGCTCATTGGAGGGGGGGGGGGGCAGAATTTAGAATCTAGGAACAAGTGTAAGTGCAATAGAGGGAATGAAGGGATGCCAAGGCAGGCTGGTGGTCATGCGCAGCAACATAGAATGCTGGCACACCCCTGACCAGCCTACTAGCCAAACATTGGAGAGTCAGGACCTATTGAAGGTCAAACCATGGCCTGGGCAGTAATTGGGATACTGTCAGGCCAAGGTTTCAACTCAACACATAAAGGGGATTAGGGGTAGGGATTCATATGAGAACAGAAGCAAAGAAAGGAAAAATACTTAGCATAAGTTACGAAACATGAACAGCAAACCACACAAAAGAATGAGACTATAGAATAAACACATAGGGATGAGGCAAAAGTTTAAATAAAGGCGTACCAGTTTCAGAAAGAGACAAGCAAAAGAGAGCAGAAGTCTTGCAAAGAAGCCACAGCATAAACAGCAAGAGAGAATACTTTGTGTGTGAGTGTGAGTTCAGAAAAGACTCCAGTGTTCGTGTTTTTCTTGTGTTTTTTTCTTGTGTGTTAATAATAGAGCAGGTATTTATAGTATGAGAAACATGCAGAAATAAGGTAAGGACTGTAATTCAGACATAATTGGAGGAATATGTGTCTTATTAAAATCAAATCAGTATCAAAGACTTCCTTTAATAAACCAATTAAACCAAATGGTAGCATGCAATTGTTAAATAAGGAAAGAAATCACGCAGGGCTGGACATGACAAATAAGGAAATATTTTCAGCACAGTACGAGTATACCACATGTATTAGGGGTTAAGTTCATTAGACCTTAATTAAGGAAAGGTCTGTAAGAATCCCATTCTAATGTAATTAAGGTAATGGGATCAAATCAACTTAAGTAGAAAGGCAAGGTCGAAAGGAAAATATTTCAACAAGTCCAAGAAACAAAGGAAATCAAAACAATAAAGGAAAGAATCAATTCAAGAGTGCAATCAGAATTACACAAAGAGATTTGAAATCAATCCACAATCAAGGTTATTTTGAGAGGGAAATTTGACCTATAAAGAGTGCATAAACATTAAGCATGCGAGGTTGGATTTAAGACAAAGAAGAGTGTCATGCAATCAAAGAAAATCAGTGAGTAGAGGACCATAGGAACATGGTAGTCATCTCCGAGAAGAGGGAATACCAGATAGCACGCGAAAGGTCAAGTAAAGAGGTCAGAATCGTATGAAGAAACAAAGTTGACACAAAGATCTCGAAACTCAGTCGAACAGTAGAGGAAGCAACTTTAGGAACTCAAATAGGTCCAAAGAGACTAGGGTTTTGAAATCAACACGTTCCGAGATAAGAAACAAACAAATCACATAACAAATAACCTCAAAACTCGAATGAACCCCAAATTCTAGGATTTTTTTACCATTAATCGAGTCTACATGAAGACAAGTAAGTCAGGCAAAAATATTAACGGAATAAGAGCAGAAATCATAAAGGAACAAGTATTTCCTAGTAGAAGAAACTCATGAATAACATAATAAAGAACAATCATGAAAAAAATACAGTAGAAGAACTCGTAAGAACAAGGTAGAAGAAACACAGTAGAAAAAACACATAAGGATCATAGAAGAGACGTAGCAGAAGAAACATATAAGAATCACAGTAGAGCATGTGAAAAGATCAAAGAAATCCTAAATCGGGGAAGATGAAAAGGTTAAAAAGCAAGTTTTGAAAGAAACTTGTGAGAAATCGTTTGAGACCCCAAGATAAACACAGATCTAGGATAGATCTAGAGAAATCAGGAGAACCTCGAAAGGTTAGGGTTTCAGAAGAAACCTAGAAGTGAGAAAAGCCTGGAAAACTCGTGGATCTAAGCCGGAGAAGTTAGACTCAGACTCGAACGTCCATGATATGCCGGAGTAAAGCCGGAGACGACCATGGAACTCTGAATCGAAGGAGATCTGGGTAGATATCTTCGAGGTCAGGCCTTGAATCTTCAGAAAACCGGTGTATAAAAGCACCAGGGGGTGGGTGTGAGATCCCCATAGCTTTGGTGGCCATAGATTCCGGTGGATCTCTGGTTTGAGACGGCAAGAGGCGGCTAGGGTTTGAGAACCCTTGAGAGAATTTGAGAGAGTGGAGGGTTTCAGAGGCGGCGGTTGGCGAGAAATGAGGTAGGGTAAAGGGGTTGTCTGAATTAAAAAAAGGAAAGGGACGAGGGGAGCCGTTCACTAAAAGATCAACGGCTGGGATTAAATGGGTCGAGTGGGGGCCTGGTTTGGGTATGATAGGAAAGGGTATGGGTCGGGTTATAATAAAATTGGGTCGTTTGATTAGGGTGTGATTGGGGGGTCCAATTTGGGCTAAAATTGAAATACAAAAGGGCTGTCATTTAAATAGCCAGTTTTTCCCTTTTAATTTATAAAAATAGTAAAAAATGACTTGAAAATAAATTAAAGGTACTGGACCAATTAATAATATATAAATATTAATGTAAAAAAATACTAAAAGTGATTTTATAATTATAAAATGATGTTAATCGTAAAATAGGCTATAATTACAATTATATGCAATTAGCTTTAAAATACCAAATAAATGTATAAAAATATACAAAAATTACCCCAATTATATCTTAGGGTAAATATAAGAATGACATAAATTATTCACTAAAAATGCTAGTTTGGGAATAATTATTGAATTTTGTAGTATTAAAATAGACAATAAATTGGTTTTAAAATCTTAGAAAATAAAGGAAAAATACCAAAACTTTGGGGCATGCCTATATATGTCTGTACATGCTATTTTGAAAGTATTTTGCATATATAAAAAATATAGGGAGAAATTGGGTATCAACATCACCTCACTATCAATACCACTCAGCCCAATAAAGGGTTTGGCGTACACTTCACTTCTCTATTAATATCAATTTGACTCTATGACCCAAGTTCAGTCATTAATCCGCTCAAATCTCAATATGCCAACATCTCACAATATGAAAAAACAATATACCGTAGAAATCATACCAACGTGCCACAAATCCACTCAAACACGTGTCATGCAAGTAAGGAAACTAACAACATGTTAGATAACATGTAAGAAGTATACAATGATGGTGACATAACATGCGGATATGATATCATGACTGAAAAATATGACTATAATCAAGGCAAACAGCTCAACATAGGAAAATATTCGTCTAAAACGGATAAGCACATCGCCTAGGCATAATTTTTAGCTTGAATAATATCTCAAGTACTCATACAAATAGATAAAACATGGTAACAAGGAGGAAGCATCGTAGTCTACGCAGAAATGCCTCAAGTCAAGCCTATGCAAGATACTAACCTCAAAGTGAGAGAATAAATACTCCAAAAACATATTGCCTCTCGAATCAGCCTCCGAACGGGTCAAAATCTAGCCAAAAAACTCAATAAAGTCAAATAAGGTTGTAGGAATCAATTCCAAACAATAAAGCTCCAATCTTTATCAAATTGCACAAAGTAAACCAAAATATTAACCCGGGCTTGCTTCTCGAAACCCGACAAAAGTCACAAATCCTGACTACCCTTTCGAATACGAGCCCAAACATATAAGTTTCATCCAAATCCGACTCCAAAACAAAGTTCAAATCTCCATTTCACTCTCCAAAATCATAGTCAAAATCCTCAAATATCTCTTTCAAATCCCATAATATATATATGAAATAATCCATGAGAAAACAAGATATAACATCAAAATCAAGTATAAATCATGTACCCTCTTGCTTTATGTGAAAATGCTCTTCAAAAATCACCCTTCTCCCAGTCTAGGGTTCTAAATATGAGAGAATGGGAAAAAATTCCAAAATTAGAACTTCATATAGTCTGCCCAGTGATACACTTTGTGAATGCGGTCAAACACCGCGAATGCGATGTACTTGCATCCTAAGCCTACGCGAATGCGGTCCCCTTCTCGAGATTGCGAAGGCCAAAGCTCCATCCAACTCCAGCTTGCCTCACCTCTACGTGAATATGAGACTAGAAGCGTAAACGTGAAGGCCACTGTCCACCAACCTTCGCATATGCGACATGCTGTTGCCAACGTGAAGAAACAAAATGCATCTGCCCAAATAAGCCTCTACGATCGCGAGACTTGCTCCATGATCGTGAAGCACACCAGACACCAGCAGTAATCAGCAATCTCCACCAAGCTCTGGGTGGTCCAAAACTCACCCAAGCCACCTGGGACCCCGTCCAATCATACCAAAAAGTCCGTAAATACTACTCGGACGGCCGGACCTATAAAAAGCCTCCAAATACATGCAAGATCACCGCATCTATGAATAGACGATCAAACCTTCAATCGAACTTCTATTAAGTTCATAAGCTTCAAAACTTCCAACCAATCATCTAATTCCTATCAAACCAACTCGGAATACAACAAAACTTTGCACACAAGTATCAAATGATATTGCGAACCTATTCCAAGTCCTGAAACAACAATCCAAACCCGATAGCCTTAAAGTCAACTTCCGATAAAACTTATGAACCTTTCAAATCTTTAAATTTCCAACTCTCGACAATTAGAGCTAAAACGTCCTAGGAACCTCCAAATCCAGATCCAGACATACGCCTAGTCCAAAATCACTATAAAAATCTATTGGAACCATCAAAATATCGTTCTGAGGTTGTTTACATAAAAATCAAACCTTGATCAACTCATACAACTTAAACTTCCAACAATGGAACTAAGTATTCTAATTCATTCCAAAACCTTGTCGAAACCAATCCAACCATCCTCGCAAGTCACATAACAACAAACAAGTATACAAAAAACATCAAATAAGGGAACAAGGCTCAAATACACACAACAGCCGGCTGGATCGTTACGTTCTCCCCCTTTTAAACAAACGTTCCTCCTTATATGGTTTAGAAACAAATATAGGATATAAAAAAGATGAAGATATTTGCTCCGCATATCATGCTCGGTATCCCAAGTCGCCTCCTCGACTAGTTGACCTCTCCATTGAACCTTCACTGATGCAATATATTTAGACCTCAACTTTTGAACCCGCCTACTGATAAGTAGGGATTTCAACTGCTTATTTGCTCTCTTTTACTTGCGTTTAAGCTCAAAAATGCTTAAAGGTATTCCCGGAAACTAATGAAATGTGCTTACTTGCAGGAACATTGTGAAACGAGACAATTAAGTCAAAATCAACTCATAAAGGAGTCAAAAGTGAACAAGAGCCAAAACTAGGCAAAGAGGCCAGCAGTGCGAACCGCACAATTCTAGTACAGTCGCATAATGAGGTTCAGAGAGGAGGCTTTTAGACAACTCAGACAGTGCGGACCGCACCAAAAATATATGGTCGCAGAAAGACAATTGCGGCCGCAATCATTATTATGCGGTCCGCAAGATTGAAGATTTAGAGAGTTGATCAAAGCCCAAATGCTTAAGAGTGCGGACCACAACACTTTTGTGCGGCCGTAGAATCCTAAGTGCGACCACAATCAGTTTTATGCGGACCGTAGAAGACTTCAAGTTCCTGTAACGACCCGGCCGGTCATTTTAAGAATTAATGCCCCGATCCCCTATTAATTGCTTTCCCCGTGCTTATTTCTGCTATTGTGAGTTGCCGGGAGGATTCGTTTTGAGTTTCGGAGTGTTTTGGGACACTTAGTCCCTAAATGAGAGTTTAAGCTTTAGAATTTGGACCGTAGTCGGAGCAGTATGAAGACGGCCTCGAAATGAAATTCCGTTGGTTTCTTTAGCTCTGTTGGGTGATTTCAGGCTTAGGGGAGTGATCGGATTGTGTTTTGAAGGCCTGTAGCTTAATTAGGCTTGAAATGCCGAAAGTCGTATTTTGAAGTTTCCGGTTCGATAGTGAGATTTTGATATCGGGGTCGGAATGGAATTTCGGAAGTTGGAGTAGGTCCGTTGTGTCATTTGGGATGTGTGTGCAAAATTTCAGGTAATTCGAACGAGGTTTGATAGGCTTTTTGATCGAAAGCGGAAATTGGAGGTTTTGGAAATCCTTAGGCTTGGATTGGAGAGTGATTTGTGGTTTTAGAGTTGTTTGATGTGATTCAAGGGTTGGAATAAGTTCGTATGATGTTTTAGGATTGGTTGGCATGTTTGGTTGAGGTCCCGGGAGCCTCGGGTGAGTTTCGGGTGCTTAACGGAAGTTGAATTAGACTTAGGAGAAATCTGAAGGTTGATGAAGTTCTGTCATAATCGCACATGCGGTTAGGGGACCGCATGTGCGTGATCGCAGAAGCGATTGAGGAGCCGCAGATGCAGCTATGCTCTTGGAAGCTAGATTCTGCAGGTGCGATAGTTTGAGCGCACCTGCGAGACCGCAGGTGCGGTAGAAGAAGCGCAGGTGCGGCCCGGTGCAATTAATGAAATCTCGCAGATGCGCACCTGGGACCGCAGGTGCGGAAACCCTGGGCCAAAACCTATATAAAGGTTCAGTTGTGATTTTGCCCATTTCTTCACCATTTTCATCCGAATTTTTTAGCTTTTTGGGAGGTTTTTGAGAGAGGATTCAAGAGAGCTTCGAGGAGGTAAGATTTTTTGAACCCAAACTCGTTATTATTGTTTTTTCTACTGATTTGGGCAAGGAATATAGGGGAAATAAGGGTTAAATTTGGGGGTTTAGGGTTTGAAATTGTAGACTTGGAATTGGGGATTTGAGGGGTTGTTTGTGGTTTGATTCTCGTGTTTTTGGTATGTATGAACTCGTGAGAATGTGAGGATTCTGAATTTGTAAAATTTACCCGATTCCAAGACGTGGGCCCGGGGGACTTTTTGGGCGATTTTCCTAATTTCGCGTATTAGCTTCGAATTAATTAGTTGAATTAGTTACTTGAAGTTATATTTACATTATGCAATTACTTTGAATAGATTTGGGCCATTTGGAGTCGGGTACTCATGGCAAGAACGTGGTATCGAGTTGATTGAGCTGGTTCGAGGTAAGTGGCTTGCCTAACCTTGTGTGGGGGAACTCCCCATAGGATTTGGTATTGTTGATATATTAAATTCCTTGTACGTGAGGTGACGAGTGCGTACATGTGCTAATTGTTGAAAGTTCAGTTTTCATTAAGTAACTATAATTGTGTATTTCTTCCCTGTTTACACTACTTGAAATTTAAGCCTACTGTTAGCTTAGGAAAGCATGTCTAAATGATTCAATTGTTTTACTTGCTCAAACTGCTTTATCTGAATTTGTGCAGCATGCTAGGTTAGAAATATCCGTTTACCTTGGTATGAAATTGGATTGAATTGAATATTCTTCGTGTTGTTGTTGTGTGTTTAATTTGGGCTACGGGCGATTTCCCGGTAGATTCCCCTTGCCTGTTTATTTGGGACTACGGATTGATATTCCCCTGCACAGTTATATGGAACTATGGGACTGCACCCGGTAGATTCCCCTAGTACTAGGTATTTACATTTGGGACTACAGATCGGGAATCCGGTAGATGCCCGCGCACTATGAGTTGGACTACGGGACGACATCCGGGAGATCCACTAATATTTACATTTGGGGGCTACAGGACGATATCCTGGTAGATCCCCGGTTGCTATCTCTGTGTTGAGCTGTATTCTTTCTGTGATTTTTTTCCTCTGTTGTAATTGTTGTTATTCTTATTATTATACTGTGTTACTTTACACTGTTCCTTTTCCTTATATATATGTATATGACCGGTAGTGCCCTGACCTTCCTCGTCACTACTCGACCGAGGTTAGGCTTGGCACTTACTAGGTACCGATGTGGTGTACTCATGCCCTTTCCTGCACATGTTTTTCATGTGCAGATCCAAGTTCTTCGACTCAGCCCTACTATCCATGAGGCGAGGCGATTCTTCATAGACTTCGAGGTATATCTGCCGCGTCCGGAGACCGAGGAGTCCCTCTCCATTCTCTCTTGTAGTTATAGCTCTTCTGTATTCCTTTTGATTTAGACATTCCGGAGTTAGAACATTATGTAGTATCCATAGCTTGTGATTCATGAGTTTTCGGGTTTTGGGAGTTGTTCAGTTTTTGAGATATTGTATTGGTTTATGCCAAGCGGCATCGTAAAATCTTCTATATTGTTTATCTTCAGTTTTATTAGTTTTTTCGCATTTTGTTTCCTTTCCGCAAATTGTTAGGCTTACCTAGTCGTAGAGACTAGGTGCCATCACGACATGTTCACGGAGGGCGAACCTGGGTCGTGACAGTTCCAGCCCTAAAATCCCAAGTGTGCGGACGGCACTAGAATTGTGCCACTGCAGTAGACCTTTTTGCGGTCCGCATCAGAATTATGCGGCCGCATAACCTCCGTAGGGGCATTTTTATCAGATATTTTCAGCTTAGTATAAATACAACTTTTTGTTATTTTTAGGTCAAGTTTAGTTTGCAGAGGTGCACCTGAATGTTTTTCCTTGCTTCTTTAAGTAATTTTGTAATAGATTGACTACTTAACACTAGATTTTCTTTGTTTCATCTATGATTATGCATTCTACTTTTATTTCTTCTTGTATTTCTTCATTTTTTATGAGTAGCTAGATCTTTAGCTAGGGTTGTGACCCAACCCTAGTGTGGATACTTAATGGGTATTTAGTTTTAGGGCTTATTTGTGATTGGGTTAGTGATATCTAGCCTTGTTTATGCTTAAATTATAGAATTAATGGTTGCAAACATTGATTCATGCCTTTTTGACCTAGTCTTTGCTTGAGAAAGAGAGAGACTAGGTTTAGGAAAACCTGGCTAGCAAGGAATTGGGGTGAACTCAAGAAATTGATAGCCCCAATTAAAGGGTCAAATCTAGAGATAGTAAGGCCCGACTTGAGCATATATCACTTGAGTTGTGCAAATACCCATTTGAGCTTGAGAAAGCCAAATAGGGCAAAATCACTCAAATTACCGAGAGATATAGAGTGAGTAATTGCGTGTGTTTGCTATACCACGAACCCGATAAATCAAACTTGTCCTATAATTTACAACCTGTTAGGTAGACACCTAGGTGGAAGTCACAACCCTAGATTCCTTTATCAATTGAAAAACATCTCAAAACTAAAAATACTATCCCTTAGTTTTATCTTTGAAATCAATAGAGTAGTAGAAGTAATACACCAATCAACTTTGTGGAAGTACAATTTAAGCCAAAACTTGCAATCAACTTAGATATACACCTAATCTCATATTCTAACTCTCTGTGGATTCGATCCCGACCTTTGTTGGGTTATTATTGCATCGACCGCCTCGCTACTTAGTTGTGGTGTGGATTTGGCCGAGATCACCTGCCCAAAATGGCCACCGACCCTTCCTCATAAGCCAGATTCTCATCCAACTGCACTGAACTAAAATCCAACACATGTGACTGATTCTCATAATACTTCTGAAGCATGGACACATGGAATACTAGATGAACTCCTGATAAGATGGTGGATGATGACGTCCAATTCACACCCCAATTAAAAGAATATGAAACTGTCGTTACAATAATAAACCCAACGCGAGTCGGGGTTGAATCCACAAGGAGTTTAGAATTGGTTTTGAGGTAAATACTTAAGAGAGAAACTCGAAATAGCTAGATTTAGCTTCTAAACAAAAGTGACCACTAAGAAATTTGACTAACTAATGAACAAGTAAAGATTGAAATGTTTTTGAGGTTTTATTAAATATAGAAAGGCCTAGCGTTGTAACCTTAAACTAGGTGTAAACTTAATGGGTAGAGTAAATTTATGCTTGATCGGTAGATCGGGGTTTGTTATGGCTCTCAATACACAAGTACCCACTCAGTACCTCTCGGTTAAAGAGTGATTATGTCCAAATTTGCTCTCTCAAGTCCACATGGGTAGCAATCAAAGCAATTGAATATGAGTCCAAGTTAGATTATCCCTATCTCTAGTTCAAATCCTTTAATTAAACTAATCGATACTTAAACTAGTTCAATCCCTTGTTAGCCAAGTTTTCCTACACTAAATTCATCTTTCTCAAGTAAGAACAAAGTCAAATGGGCATGAATCAATATTTACAACCATTAGTTCTAACTTTAAAACATAAAAAAGGCTAAATAACATTAACCAAATCAATAGCAAGCATTAATATCAAACACCCATAAGTTTTATACACTAGGGTTGGATCACAACTCTAGATAAATCCTAGCTACTCATAGCAATAGACATGGAAAAAATGAAAAGAAGAAGCAATTAAAGACATAAAGCAAAATTAAAATGGAAAAGTAATTGATCCTCTCTAATTGTTGCTCAAAGTTTCCCCAAATAGATAAGAATAACTACCAGATGCTGCTACAATACAAAGAGATGCCCTAAATAAGTGTTTCACACCTATTTATAGTGCTTCGAAATTCCTAACAAAAATACTCTTCGGAGGGTTCTGTGGCCGCACTTTAACATATGTGGTCCACACTTTGCTGGGTTCCTGTTGCGAGTGCTTTCAGTTGGAGGAGTTCTGCGACCACACATTAGCTTCTACGACCACACTGAATTGTTTCACGCGGCACTTTGTGGAGGCTTCAGACTTAGTTCGATTGTAACTTCTGTGATCTTTCAGGCTTGTCAGTGCGAATCTGTTTTTTGGGGAAAGTGCGACCGCACTTTTTGGTTTGTGGACCGCACTTCTGCCAAAAATCCCTAAAGCTTCAGTTCCTCTTTTGTGGCCGAATTTGATCTTCTGCAGGCTGAATTTGCTTTAGCGGCCACATATAGAATTCTGCGGACTGCATTATTCTTAGCATTTTTCCTCTTTATTGATCTTAGCTAGAACATCTCTTCTTTGAGTTATATTTCTTCATTAAGCTCACATTCTCCAACACACCTGCAATTCATCCATTTTTATTAGATTCGAAGACAAAAATCATTACTTTCAGACTAAAAATAAAGCAAGAAGGTACTAATAAGTGATTAAAATCTACACTTTTCAACTCTCCCAAACTTAAGTCTTCAATTGTCCTCAAGCAACTAGATTAGCTCCCTTTTTCCCTCATTGTATGATCATTTCAAGGAGTCGCCTACAAGTCATTTATACTCAGTTGGGACCAATAATTGTTGACGGCCAATTTTGACCCTCCCTTTTAAAGTTAATTTTCTTATACTTAATAATTTATAATAAACATTCTAAAAGTATTTTCTAGTAATAAATACCTAATTTTACGAATTAATTAAGTATTAGTTTTGAAATTAATATACTTACTATTTTAAGATTATTAAAATAACTTTTATATGAACATCGCATAGGCCTTATAATTAATTTGACAAAATTACTCCTTAATTTCTAGTAAATTAGACTACTATGTAAATAATTCGAAATTAGTGTTACAATTTGGAAAATAAAGTATTTTTATAAATAATTAATAATTAGTAGCATATTTGATAATTATAATTTTCACTACATTTATTGAAAATGATTAGGTTTATTTAAATTAATTTCAAAAGGGTAAAAGGCTGCAATTGCAAATCTCTGACTAAACACCAAGTGGCTACCATTTAAATTATTCTCAGCCCAAATTGATCTGACCCAGTCCAAAATCCCCATCTCCATTCCAATGTGGCAATCCAAGCCACCTTCATTGAGCCAATGAGATCGCGCCACGTCACCCTCTCTTATCACTCACAAAACAAACACACATGCATCTGAACCGTTGGTCCATCTGATCAAAGACTCACATTTAATCTCCAATTTCCTTTTGATTTTAAAAACTCGCCCCAGATATCTCATCTCAACTATCCAATTCTTATAATCTAACGGACACCAAAAATCCTCCCCAAAAATCTTAAAATGACCAAATTATCAGGGTCGTTGATCATCAGATCCAATGGCCAGGTTCCATCTCCCATCTTTAACGCTAGAGACAGCCTTCCCATTACCCTGAACCCTAAATCATTTCCCCTTTTGACCGCCACCCTCATTTCCATTTCCTCTCTCTTTTCTCTCATCTCCATCAGTCTCCAAAACCTTCCACAAACTTGTGCAAGGTCACTCAAAATCACTCTGAATCATCTCTTTTGTCTCTCTATCCGTGAATCCCGCTGCTAATTCCCTCTTTCAATCACAAATTTGGAACACCTAAATCTGAAACCCTAAGCTCAAAACACCGATGGCTTGATTTCTTCTTCGTTCTTTCAAATCCAACTTATAGATTCGTCTGCTTTGTCCCTTGGTCGTGAGGCCAGTGATTTCAGTTTCCAATTTTGTTGATTAAATTCGAAACCCCTAATCTGAAACCCTAAACTCAAAGATGAAACTTCAAATCTCCAAATTTCCTTTGTGTTCTGTTAAATCGGAGCATGTATGAACACATTTCAGAGCCTTATCATGATTATTCGAAGTCCGGATATCAAATGCAATGACCTCTGGGCATTGGAGCTTTGACCGATGGGTTTTGCCTTCAATGGTCAGCCTTCCTCACTCAAGTAAAATCTTCTCATGTTTTTCCTCTCTGCTTCTTTCAATTTTACTCAATCGTGCTCACATCATCTAGCATTAGTCACCTTCCACTCACGATTTTGAATATGTAAAACCCTAGAGCCTTAAATGGAACTATAAATATGGCCTTTAATGTTCTCATCTAATATCACCAACCACTAAAGAAAACCACACTAAGAATACCTGGAAAAAATGGCAGAAAAATCAATATAGTAGTTGTAGAATTTCTTCGACTAAGGCTAAGCTCTTCCTCGAATTCTGATTTTGCTTTGAGTTACTCATTTGGTTGAAGTCTTTGAGTTCTTGGATCCTAGCAGTTAAACAAGTCCCATTTGGTATGTTTCCCTAGAGAAGGTCAGTACTTCACCAACTCTTCTCTTTTAATCATCTTATTCGAACGTTATGAATGTGTTTGTTGTCTTCTGTTGACTATAGTCGTTCATGACGTTTTTCATTACACTGTTTTCTTGCTTTCTTGTGGTCAAGATTACTGTTTGATAATCCTACTTAGGACAAAACTTGAAAGTTCATGGCCTAACCCTTCACTACTCAACTGAAGCATGAAAAGTCTAAGTGTTTTAAGTGCTCTTTTCCTTTATACATGTGTCTGTTAATTTTGAGAGCAGCTTTTTGTGTTATTACTATGATAGTGTTATGTTCGTGTCTAATTGTTAGTTGCACACATATGAAACAGTCTTACTAATCTGAACTCTTATGAATATCAACAACCCTTCTGTATATACTCTGTTGAGATTAAGTTATCCCTTTTTAATAGGTCATAGTTATGTTTTGAATCTCAATTATTGTTAAGTTAAACATAATTGCCTCATGTTTAGATGAAACCCTCAGTTACACGATTGAGTTAAACCTGTTTGGTACAACACCTTTTCTGTCTTAAATCTCTTTTATGATATTGCTGACTTTGTGAAGTTTGCCCTGCCTTATGTAAGATTATAATCCCATCTATGAGTAGTTGATTTAAAATGTTGCATGTCCATCTGTTTGTCTGACCTCATGTTCCTATATTCTGTCCTGAAATCGCACTTGGTCCTTTCTTTCCCTACTGATGAACTGAACTTAGTTTATGAACCCTAAGAGGATTTCCTGTTGTTGTTGCTTGAATATACTAGCTTACATAAGGGGAGATGTGATTTTGTCCTCAATTCCCAAAATGAAGTGAGATTGTTATTCTGTTGATCCAGTTAAGTACTCTAGGAACTCTATTGTTTAAACCTAAAGATATGCAGACCCTTTAGGAGTTTTGATCATGTATTGGTATCCCTAATAGCATCAGTAAAGTTGACAGTCATAGCATGTTTGTCTGAACCTTTATTAATGCTTTTAAAGGGTCCCAAGTAGCATTGTTGGTCTATACATGTGTTGATAGTAAGTTCTGAGCTAATCAACTCATAATTAGTTTGCCAAGGCAGAAGTATCCATTTCTGGGTTGTTGCATATCTGAGTTGTGTGTTCTCTACTTATCCTTCGAATGTGATCCTAAGTGTGTAGATCTTTAATAGTAAGGCTATAATGTTTTTGCCTCCCCCTTCCCCCATATGTGTTTGAAATCTGACCTTTAGACTTGCTTAATATGTATATTATTCATGAGATATTAGAAATATAGTTATAGAATGAAGTTGTGTTATATCCTTATGTTATTCTGTTAGGAGAGAAAGTATACTTCTGTGGTAGGGAGTAGTATAGTATTTAGTTTACATTTAAAGGGCATCATTGGCACCCAAACCCATAGGGAAAAATGAGTAGTTAGTGGTTAGGGGTATTTGGGAGTGGAGTTTAACTCTAGGTTGGGCTTCTATCCTCCACACAAGCAATGCCCTGGGGCTCGAAACCCTTGGAAACTTTGAAGCGTCGAGGAATTCAAAGGGGCATCGACCTTGAGTAGAACTCTCTCCTTAGCCCTTAATTCATTGACACTTGTTGTTATTTAGGGGTTTAGTTTTTAATGACAATGAAAGATTTTCAATGTAAATTATTTTCCATGTATAACTACCACATTAGTATAAATTTTCTCATTGTATTTGAATATTGATAGTTTGTTACATTTTTTGCTCCAATTATCTGTTTCTACATAGTTGAATATGCTGAATATATAGAGCATGTATCTAATGACTTTCTCTTTATTTTGGACATGTACATTTATTTAGGCCGCCCAGTCTTGTTGCATTTTGAAAGCCTGAAGTCAGTTGTTGTCCCGTCACTGCTGGGCCTGCCGCAATGAGGATCAAATATTAGAGTCCATTCCTCTTTCTCTCAACTCCTTTATTACTATCTACTGCTTCGCTAGTCAGTTCACTGCCTCGTTGCATTTTTGTTAACTCTTTTGTTATTGTTCTATCTTACATGTATACAACACTTATATATTGGATTATGTGCTTTACTTTGTACCCTAGTGTCATAAAACATAGGCAAGTCCTAAATAACATAGGATTAAAAAGAATTAGCTAGTAGCTAATCCCCATTTCGCTAATTAAAATTGTTTATATTATTACTATATTTTAGCTCACCTTCTTTTTCTTAAAAGATTTTGAAGCCCAAAGCTTAGAAAACGGCATCCTCACTTTCAAACGGAAAACCAGATTTCAATCATAAGCTTATCTTCCAAAAGAGAATTAAATTGTTTCAAAATATGAAGTGTTGCCGCCCCAAATGGATTTTCAAAAGACGGCTTTTCTTCAAGTTTAAAATATCAAGGTATATTTAGGCTTACTCATACTTTAGGAGCAAGTGTATAATTTAATTTTCCCTTCTTACATACTTCTTAAATACAAGCACCTTATATCTCTTTTCAAAACCTTTTCAAGTGTATATGCACTAATGTTACTTTCCTCTGTAAATTCATACCCTTTTTAAATTACACCTCCCTTTGTTAGAATTATGTCCTAATGTATGGTAACCATCTCTTTAGAACGCTATTAAGGCATAGTATAAATAATCGATTCCAAACCTGGTCTAAGTCCTATGGAGTTACCTCAGATAGATTTTAAGGGGTGCCTAACACCTTCCCCTTAGAAGAACAAGAACTCTTACCCATAATCTCACCGGTTAGCAGACTAATAAAGAATATGACTTACTAATTAAATAGGTGCCCTATTATACCTTTAAAGATTAGATGGCAACTCTCTTTTATAACCAACAGAGAAACCACAAGTTGAATCTTGTTTTGACTAGTGCAATATAGGGTGCAACAATAAATACCACAAACTTATGCGTTCTAAACAAGGTGTCAAATTTTTCAAAAAGGTGCAACTTGCTAATCTCATGTAATTCTAGTGTGACATTTAAGCCTTAAGAGTTGACTTTATTGATCAATGATTCTTGTTTTTTCATGTAAATCACGGTGGACTCCAAACTCTTTCTCTTCTACCTTCCACTTGCAATGCTCACTTCAAGTTTCAACACTCAATTTATAGAGCAACGGGTTTCACTCTTCTATAGAGCAACGGGTTTCACTCTTCTCTCACAAATGAATGTCACAAGTTAAACTTCAAGTACCATAGGCTTTCACCTCATGTAAAACTCCACTAATGTAAGCATACTTATTT
Organism: Nicotiana attenuata; assembly: GCF_001879085.1. Taxonomy (NCBI): domain Eukaryota; kingdom Viridiplantae; phylum Streptophyta; class Magnoliopsida; order Solanales; family Solanaceae; genus Nicotiana; species Nicotiana attenuata. The sequence goes on from NW_017670398.1 coordinate 554,889, forward strand.
CAAAATCAAATAGGACTTCTTTCGGGTTGTAAAGAAGGCTTTTGGTTCGGGGTAGGTTACTATATGGGATACAAGCGGTTACACCCTTCCGTAATCACTTCAGATCATATTTCTTGGCTCACATTTGTCAAACCCTTAAATATATTTCTTCTTCTTGGAGGCTAGAGAGACTTATCATCACTCTTTGTTGACAATTTCATCCTTTTTTCTCCCTTGATTTTTGTACTAGCGGTACTTGCTTTACTTAATTTCCTCAACCTCCCTTTTTGTCCCTCTTTGGGCTTCATTTTTTCTTACTTTCTCTTTAATGGAGGTTATTTCTTTCTCTCTTTTTAATTCCTTGGAACCTCTTTTATATTTCTCGATTTTCCCCTAAAACTTAGTCTTTGAGCCACTTACACCATATGAGTGCTTAGGAGGTATCGTGTATGTAACGACCCGGCTGGTCGTTTTGAGTATTGTAGCCTCGTTCTCCCATTTATTTCTTATTCTATGTTCAATTGTGGTTAAGTGACTTGCCGGGGTGGTTGGATTGGTTTCGGGTATGTTTCGGAATGAATTGGGACACTTAGTCCCAAGGTTGGAAGCCTAAGTTGAAAGAGTTAACTAGATGTTGACTTATGAGTAAACGACTCCGAAATGGAGTTTTGATCCGATAGCTATGTATGGTGATTTTGAACTTAGGAGTATTTTCGAATATTGATTTGGAGGTTCGTAGGTCACTTTGGCTTGAGTTGGCAATATTTGGAAAGTTGAGAAGTTTGACCGAGAGTTGACTTTGTTGATATTGTTTTTGTTTCCGGGAGTTGGAATAGGTCTGTTGTGTCATTTATGACTTGTGTGCAAAATTTGAGGCCAATCGGAGTTGGTTTAATGTGTTTCTGCATTGGTTTTAGAAGTTGGAAGTTCAATAGTTCATTAGGCTTGAATTGGGTCGAATCGTGTTTTTGATGTTGTTTGATGTGAATTGAGGCTTCGACTAAGTTCGTGTCATGTTTTAGGACCTGTTGGTATGTTTGGATGGGGTCCTGGGGGCCTCGGGTGTGATTCGGATCATGTTTGGCTCATTTTGGACTTGGTGGACAGCAGTAATTGTTGTGTCTGGTTTCCTTATACATGTTCGCAAGAGAGGTATCGCGTTCACGAAGTGTATTTGGGTAAGTGGTGAAGTTTGTTCATCGCGTTAGCGAGAGGCTGAACGCATTCGCGAAGGTGTAGTGGTTCTGTTCATCGCGATCGCGAGTGGAATTCTACGTTCGCGTAGAGGGGAGAGGCCGGCTTGGGCACCAGGCAATTCGTCATCGCGTTCACGATGATAGGTTCGCATTCGCGTTCGCGTAGGCAATGGGTCAGAAGCCATTGCATTCGCAACTCAGTGGTCGCATTCACATAAGAGGAATTTGGCAGCTGCGATTTTTGTGCTTAGCAAACGCGAGGCAATTTTTGCGTTCGCGAAGACGGGCAACTGGGCAGACTATTAAAAGTTCAAAAACGTGGGTTAGAATATTATTTCATATTTTGACTTGGGGATCTCGGCTAGGGGCGAATGTTTAGAGGGATTTCACCACAAATCAAGGGGTAAGCTATTTTTGATCACTTGTGTCTAATAATATTGAATATACGTTGATTTCTACACCTAGATTATGTATTTTTAAGGTGAAATTTGGGGGATTTTGGAGAGTAAGATTTGGGGGTTTGAGGGTCGATTTGTGGTCGAAATTGGATGGTTTTGGTATGGTTGGACTCATTATTGAATGGGTGTTCGGATTTTGTGAATTTTGTCGGGTTTCGAGGCGTAAGCCTGTGTTGACTTTTTGGGTTGACCTTTTGAATTAGGTTAAAGAAAGCTTTATCGTATGAGATCGATTCCTATAGCTTGTATTTATTATATTAACTTGTTTGTGACTAGATTCGAGTCGTTCGGAGGCCGATTAATGAGGAAAGGGTTTGTTGGAGCTTTAAGTTGTGCACTTTGAGGTAAGTAACACTTCTAAACTTGGTATTGAGGGTATGAATCCCTGAAATATATGTTATATGGTTGGTGTTGGGGTGACGTACATGCTAGGTGACGGGCGTGTAGGCGTGCACCATGGTAATTATGACTCGGTTGATTATGTGGTAATGTGTAGTTATCTAGTCTTGTTTTATTCGTGTAATTCCTACGTGTTGACATGTTAGAAATCATGTTTAGGCTATGTGCTTATTTAGTTGGGACCACAATTCTGCTATTGAGTTATTTTCTTAAGTTTCAATTATGTGATCAGTCATATTTATTCATTGCATATCATATCTCAGTCTCTATTATCATTTATTGTTACATCATATTATCATTGTTTTGGCTGATTGGTATGAGATTTGTGAGCCCATGAAACTAGAGAGATTGATGACTGAGTTGGGGCTTGAGAGCCGGATTGTGAGTGATTTTATGGGATCGGGTTGCACACCGCAGCATGCCTAGCTCATTTATGGGATCAGGTTGCACGCCGTAGCAGGCTTTATTGAATCATTATGGGATCGGGTTGCACACCGCAGCAGGCCATGTTGGCTTTATAGCGCTTGGGTAGGATTCGCCCCTCCGGAGTCTGACATACCAGCAGTGAGCGCATATACCGTAGAGTGTTGAGTGATCGTGTGTGATGAGCGGGAGTTGAGACTGTCAGATTTAGTACTTTGAGAGCGTGAGTACCTGGGAGGACCACTGTGATGCATTACATTTGACATGCATATTTGACATATAGTCATAGAGATGTAACATTCCTTATGCTAGATGTACTTGGCATATTTTATTAGCGTTGAGCTTAAATTATTGAACTTGAAAGCATGTCTAAATTTATGTACTGTGTACGAACTAATTATGGAAGTTCTCTGAGTTATTACTCTCATTCTTCCTGTTATATTTGTGTTGTCATTATCTGGATTCGAACTGTATCTTTTTGAGCTCGTTCACTGCTTTCAGCCCAAGATTAGTTCTGTTACTTATTGAGTACATTGGGTCGGTTGTACTCATATTATACTCTTCACTTCGTGTTTAGATATAGGTACATCTGGACGCGGTGGTTGCTAGATTTGGTGCAGTATCTACTCGAACACTATTGAGGTAGCTGCTATGATGCCCGCAGACCTCGACTCTCCTTCCTTTCATTTTATTCAGTACTGTTCTATTTTTCAGACAGTTGTATTAGAGATTTAGACTATGTTGACACTTAGTAGCTCATGTACTCGGTGATACCAAGATTTTGGGATTGTTGTAGTTGAGTCGCAGTTGTTCTTATCGGTTATTATGAGATTTTTCACTGTTGAACTTATTAAATCATGTTTTTAATTTAAAATGCATAGTTATTATGTGATTGTCGGCTTTCCTAGTAATGTGATAAGTGCCATCACGACATGTTGAGATTTGAGTTGTGACAAATTGGTATCAGAGCCCTAGATTACTTAGGTCTCACGAGTCATGAGCAGGTTTAGTAGAGTCATTCGGATCGGTACGGAGATGTCTGTACTTATCTTCGAGAGTTTACCGAAACATTAGGAAACTTCACTTTCTTGTATTCTTGTTGTGTGGATTTGTTGATTCCAGAAACTAAACTTCTATTATTCTATTCTCTCACGGATGGTGAGGAAACGTGCAACTGGATCGGGCGGATGGCCACTAGTAAAACTAGCCAGGGCCGCGAGAGGACAGGGTCGCAGTAGAGGCCGAGATGTAGCTCGTACTACAGCTAGAGCAACACCTGTGGAGCTACCAGTTGCTCTAGCTTAACCAAATGTGGTTTAGTCGGTGGGACCAGCTCAGGCACAAGCTATTCCCCATTGTGATACAAGGCCTTCAAGAAGCTTTGGCCCAGATATTGATTGTATGCATTATCCTTGCTCAGGCGGTTTCAGTTCCGCCCGTACTAGCCATTTTTCAGATCAAAGGAGGTGCTCAAACTCCCGCCGCCTGTACTCTAGAGCAGGTAGTTCAGGGACTTCAGACACCGGGGGTACTACCAACCTAGCCAGTTGCAGCTGCTAGGGCCCAAGTTGGTCCACCTATGAGTGACGAGGAGCCGAAGAGACTAGAGCAGTTTGGGAGGCTCAGGCCTCCAGAGTTCAGTGGGGCTGAGTTAGAGAATGTTTAGGATTTCTTAGACAGGTGCCAGCAGATCCTTCACACGGTATGTATTCTGGAGACTAGTGGAGTCTCATTTACTACTTTTTAGCTTTCGGGGAAGCCATCAGATGATGGGAGGCCTATGATTTAAGCAGGCCAATCGGCGCTGCATCACTTACGTGGCATGAGTTCTCAGTTCTCTTAGAGAAGTTTTTTCCACTAACCCACAGGGAGGAGTTGCGTTGACAGTTTGAGCAGCTATGCTAAGAGGGTATATCAGTGACCCAGTATTAGATAAGATTTCCAAAGTTGGCTCGTCACGCAATATGGTTGGTTCCCACGGATAGGGAGAGGATTAAGAAGTTCATTAATGGCCTCAACTATGGACTGTGTTTTGTCATGACTCGAGAGATTGCATCAGGTGCGAGGTTTGACGAGGTAGTTGATATTGCTAGACGCCTAGAGCGGGTTCATAGTCAAGAGCGTGAGGAAAGGGAAGTCAAAAGGCCTCGTGGTTCAAGTAGTTTCAGCGGTGCCTCATCTGGAGGACAGTTCTACCACAGCAGGGGTCATCCTTATAGGCCCGCTCAAATCGCTTGTCCGATTCATCGTGGTGCATCAGCTAGCCATGGTTCGTACGGTGCTCATACAAGTCAGTCATCTCTCAGTGCCCTCCCAGCTCAGATTTTATCTCGTGCTCCATCAGTTTAGGGTTCATCTGTACTAGGTCATTCTAGTAGTTATTCTAGTTCTAGGGGTCCGATTTAGTACCCGCCGCCATTGACGGATCAAAGTTGCTTTGAGTGTGGAGAGATTGGGCATATCAAGAGGCATTGTCCCTATCTTTTGGGAGGTCCATTTTAGCAGAGGGATCAAGCTATAACTTTTGAACCTATTACTTTACCACCTGCTCAGCTAGCCCGGGGTGGGGCTCAGGCAGCTAGAGGTCTCCCTCGAGGGGGAGGCCAATCAAGTGGCAGTCAGGCTCGATGTTATGCTTTTCCCGCCAGTACAGAAGCTGATGCTTCAGACGTAGTGATCATAGGTATTGTTTCAGTGTCCCATAGGGATGCTTCCATATTATTTGACTCTGGTTCCACTTATTCATATGTATTACTTGCTCGTTATTTAGATAAGCCCCATGATTCCTTAGTTACACCTGTTCATATGTCTACGCCGGTGGGTGATTCTATTATTGTGAGCCATGTATATCGGTCTTGTGTGGTGACTATTGGGGGAATGTAGACAAGAGTTGATCTCTTACTACTTAGTGCAGTTGATTTTGACATTATTCTAGGCATGGATTGGTTGTCGCCATGTCATACTATTCTGGATTGTCACTCTAAGACTGTGACACTGGCAATGTTGGGGTTGCCTAGGATTGAGTGGAGAGGTTCACTAGACTATGTTCCAAGTAGAGTGATCTCATATTTAAAGTCCCAATGGATGGTTGGGAAGGGATGTTTGGCATATTTGTCCTTTGTGAGGGATGTTGGTGCTGATACTCCAACCATTGATTCTGTTCTGGTTGTGCGAACACTTTTTGGTTGTGTTTCCTACAGACCTTCTAGGCATGCCACCCGATAAGGATATTGATTTTGGTATTGACTTGGTGTCGGGCACTCAGTCCATTTCTATTCCTCCGTATAGTATGGCACCAGCAGAGTTGAAGGAACTGAAAGAGCATCTTCAGGAGCTTCTTGTTAAGGGGTTCATTAGGCCTAGTATGTCTCCTTGGAATGCATTGATTTTATTTTTGTGAAGAAGAATGATGGTACGATACGGATGTACATTAATTATAGGCAGTTAAACAAAGTTACAAGTAAGAACTAGAATCCTTTGTCGTGCATTGATGACTTATTTGACTAGCTTCAGGGATCTAGAGTGTTCTCTAAAATTGATTTGAGGTGTGGGTATCACCACTTGAAGATTCGAGACTCTGATACTCTGAAGACGTCATTCAGGACCCGCTATGGTCATTACGAGTTCCTTGTGATGTATTTTAGGCTGACCAATGCCCCAATAGAATTTATGCATCTAATGAACAGTGTATTCCAGCCATATCTTGATTTGTTTGTCATAGCATTTATTGATGATTTCCTGGTGTACTCACATAGCTAGGAGGAGCATGCACAACATTTGAGGATTGTACTACAGACGTTGAAGGAGAAGAAGCTTTATGCTAAATTCTCTAAGTGTGAGTTTTGGCTCGATTTGTGGTGTTCTTAGGGCACGTGGTGTCTATTGAGGGGATCAAAGTAGATCCGAAGAAGATTAAGGAGGTTTAGAGTTGGCCCAAACCATCTTTAGCTGTTGAGATTCCGAGTTTTCTTGGCTTGACCGGATATTATCGTCGCTTTATGGAGGGTTTCTCATTTATTGTTGTGCCTTTGACTAGGTTGACCCAGAAGGGTGCCCCATTCAGGTGGTCTGATGAGTGTGAGGAAAGCTTTTCATAAGCTCAAGACTGCATTGACCACAGCTCCAGTTCTAGTTTTGCATTCAGCATCGGGTTCATATACAATGTATTGTGATGATTCTTGGATTGGTATTGGTGTGTCTTAATGCAGGAGGGTAAAGTGATTGCTTATGCTTCACGCTAGTTAAAGCCCCATGAGAAGAACTATCTTGTCCATGATTTAGAGTTAGCAGCCATTGTCCATGTATTGAATATTTGGAGACATTATCTCTACGGCATGTCTTGTGAGGTATTTACAAATCATCAGAGTCTGCAGCACTTGTTCAAGCAAAAGGATCTGAATTTGAGGCAACGGAGATTGTTGGATCTATTACAAGACTATGATATTACCATTTTGTATCATCACGGGAAGGCCAATGTAGTGGCCGGTGCCTTGAGTAAAAAGGCGATGAGTATGGGTAGCTTGCTTATATTCTTGTGGGTGATAGACCGCGTGCATCAGATGTTCAGGCCTTGGCCAATCTGTTCGTGAGGTTAGATGTTTCGGAGCCTACTCGAGTTCTAGATTGTGTGGTTTCCTGGTCTTCTTTATATGAGCGCATTAGAGAGCGTCAGTATGGAAACCCACATTTGTTTGTCCTTAAGGACACGGTTCAGTACGGTGATACCAAGGAGGTTTCTATTGGAGATGATGGGGTGTTACGGATGCAGGGTCCAATTTGTGTGCCCAATGTTGATGGGTTACATGAGTTGATTCTTGAGGAGGCCCATAGTTCACGGTATTCCATTCATCTGGGTGCCGCGAAAACGTATCAGGACTTGAGGCAGCACTATTGGTGGAGGAGAATGAAGAAATATATAGTGGAGTTTGTAACTCGGTGCTTGAACTATCAGCAGGTGAAGTACGAGCATCATAGGCCGAGCGGTTTGCTTTAGAGGCCTGAGATTCCTGAGTGGAAATGGGAGCGTATCACCATAGAGCTCCCACAAACTTTGAAGAAATTTGATGCTATTTGGGTGATTGTCGATCGGTTGACTAAGTCCACGTATTTCATTCCAGTTAGGACTACCTATTCTTCGGAGTGGTTGGCTGAGATCTACATCCGCAAAATTTTTCGCCTTCATCGTGTGCCGGTGTCTATTATTTCTGATCAGGGCACGCAGTTCATATCGCATTTTTGGAGAGCAGTGCAGCGAGAGTTAGGCACATGGGTTAAGTTGAGTACGACATTCCACCCTCAGACCGACGGACAGTCCGAGCGCACCATTTAGACATTGGAGGATATGTTACAAGCTTTATGCATTTTGGGGGTTCTTGGGATCAGTTTCTACCGCTTGCAGAGTTTGCCTACCATAACAACTATCAATCGAGTATTAAAATGGCTCCTTATGAGGCCTTATATGGGAGGCAGTGTTGGTCTCTGGTTGGTTGGTTTGAGTCGGGTGTGGCCAGGTTATTGGGTCCTGATTGGTTCAGGAAGCTTTGGACAAGGTCAAGTTGATTCAGGATCAGCTTCGCACGATGCGGTCTAGATAAAAGAGTTACGCCGATCAGAAGGTTCGTAATGTTGCCTATATGGTGGGAGAGAAGGTATTGCTCAAAGTTTCACCCATGAAGGGTGTTATGAGGTTCGGAAAGAAGGGTAAGTTGAGCCCTCAGTATTTGGCCCTTTTGAGGTGCTTGAGAGGATAGGAGAGGTGGCTTATAAGCTTGCATTGCCACCTAGTCTATCGAGTGTTCACCCAGTGTTTTATGTTTCCATGTTTTGGACTTCAGCACGGTTTAATTAGATGGGGATTTGACATATGATGTGGGGTGGTGGCCATTTTGGATCGACAGGTTCAAAAATTGAGATCAAAGAATATAGCTTCAATGAAAATATAGTGGATAGGTCAACCATTCGAGGAGGCTACTTGGGAGACCGAGCGGGAGATGCGAAGCAGCTATTCACACCTATTTGAGACTCCAAGTATGATTCTAGACCCGTTCGAGGATGAAAATTTGTTTAAGAGGGGGAGAAGGTAACGAACCGGCCAGTCATTTTGAGTATTGTAGCTTCGTTCCCCCATTTATTACTTATTTTATGTTCAATTGTGGATATGTGACTTCCGGGTTGGTTGGTTTGGTTCCGCGGATGTTTCAGAATGGATTGGGATACTTAGTCCCGAGGTTGGTAGCTTAATTTGAAATAGTTGACCGGATGTTGACTTATGAGTAAACGACTCCGGAATAGAGTTTTAATGGTTCCGATAGTTTTGTATGGTGATTTTGGATTTAGGAGTGAGTTTGGATATTGATTTGGAGGTCTGTAGGTCATTTTGGCTTGCGTTGGCGAAAGTTGGAAAGTTGAGAACTTTGATCGAGAGTTTACTTTGTTGATACCGGGCTTGGATTTTGATTTGGGAGTTGAAATAGGTCCGCTGTGTCATTTATGACTTGTGTGCAAAATTTGAGGTCAATCAGAGTTGGTTTGGTGTGTTTCGGTATTGGTTTTAGAAGTTGGAAGTTCAATAGTTCATTAGGCTCGAATTGGAGTGCGATTTGTGTTTTTGTTGTTGTTTGATGTAATTTGAGGCTTCGACTAAGTTCGTGTCGTGTTTTAGGACCTGTTGGTATGTTTGGATGGGGTCTCGGGGGCCTCGTGTGTGATTCAGATCATGTTCGATTCATTTTGGACTTGTTGGACTGCTGTAATTGTTGTGTCTGGTTTCCTTATACGTATTCGCGAGAGAGGTCTCGCGTTCGCGAAGTGTATATGGGTGACTGGTCAAGTTTGTTCATCTCGTTCATGAGGGGTTGAACGCATTCTCAAAGGTGTAGTGGTTCTGTACATCGCGATCGCAAGTGGGATTCTGCGTTCGTGTAGAAAGGTGAGATCGGCTGGGGCACCAGGCAATTAGCCATCGCGTTCGCGAGGACAGGTTCGCGTTCGCGTAAACATTGGGTCAGAAGTCATCGCATTCGCTACATAGTGGTCGCGTTCGCGTAAGAGGAATTTAGCAGCTGAGATTTTTGTGCTTCGCGAACGCGAGGCTATTTCCGCATTCGCAAAGAAAGGCAAATTAAAAGTTCAAAAATGAGGGTTAGAGTATTATTTCATATTTTGACTTGGGGAGCTCGGCTAGGGGCGACTTTTTAGAGGGATTTCACTACAAATCAAGAGGTAAGATATTCTTGATCACTTTTGTCCAATAATATTGAGTACCCATTGATTTCTACACCTAGATTATGTATTTTTAAGGTGAAATTTGGGGGATTTTGGACTAGGGATTAGAGAGTAAGATTTGGGGGTTTTAGGGTCGATTTATGGTCGGAATTAGATAATTTTGATATGGTTGGACTCATTATTGAATGGGTGTTCGGATTTTGTAAATAATTTAGATTCCCAGGCATGGGCCCGAGGTTGACTTTCTGAATTTGGTTAAAAAAAAGCTTAGCTTTGTCGTATGGGATTGATTCCTATAGCTTGTATTGATTATATTAAGTTGTTTGTGAGTAGATTCGAGTCGTTCGGAGGCCGATTCGTGAGGCAAGGGTTTGTTGGAGCTTTGAGTTGCGCACTTTGAGGTAAGTAACACTTCTAAACTTGGTATTGATGGTATGAATCCCTGAAATACGTGTTATATGGTTGGTGTTGGGGTGACGCACATGCTAGGTGACAGGCGTGTGAGCGTGCACTGTAGTAATTATAACTCGGTTAATTCTATGATACTGTGTAGTTATCTAGTCTTGTTTCTATCTATGTAATTCCTACGTGTTAAAGTAATTGAGCTGTGATTCATGTTAAAAATCATGTTTAGGCTATGTGCTTATTTTGTTGGGACTTACTGAGGTCATTTCTGTTGTTGAGTTATTTGCTTAAGTTGAAATTATGTGCTCGGTAATATTTATTCATTGCATATCATATCTCAGTCTTTGTTATCATTTATAGTTACATCATGTTATCATTGTTTGGGCTGATTGGTATAAGATTTGTGAGCCCATGAGACTGGAGAGATGATGACAGAGTTGGGGCCTGAGAGCCGGATTATGATGACATTTATGGGATCGGGATGTATGCCGCAGCTGCCTTATTGGTTCATTTATGGGATCGGACTGCACGCCGCAGCAGGCCATGTTGGCTTTAAATTAGTGCTTGGGCAGGATCCAATCCTCCGGGGTCTGACATACTAGCAGTGAGCATAGGTACCATATAGTGCTGAGTGATTGTGTGTTATGAGTGGGAGTTGAGACAGACAGTTTGAGTACTCTGAGGGCGTGAGTACCTGGGAGGACCACTGTGATGCATTACATTTGACATGCATATTTGACATGTAGTCGTAGAGATATAACATTCCTCATGCTAGTTGTGCTTGGCATATTTTATCAATGTGAGCTTAAATGGTTGAACTTGAAAGCATGTCTTAATTTATGTACTGTGTACTAACTAATTATGGAAGTTCTCTGAGTTATTACTATCATTTTCCCTGTTATATTTGTGTTGTCATTATCTGGATTCAGACTGTATCTTTCTGAGCTCATACTGCTTTCAGCCCAAGTTAGTTCTGTTACTTATTGAGTACATTGGGTTGGTTGTACTCATACTACATTCTGCACTTCGTGTGCAGATCTAGGTACATCTGGATGTGGTGTTTGCTGGATTTGGTGCAGTAGCTGCTCGGAGACTATTGAGGTAACTGCTATGATGTATGCAGACCTTGACTTTCCTTCCTTTCAGTTTATTCAGTACTATTCTATTTTTCAGATAGTTGTATTAGGGATTTAGACTGTGTTGACACTTAGTAGCTCATGTACTCAGTGATACCAGGATTTTGGGATTGTTGTAGTTGAGTCGCTGTTGTTCTTATCGGTTATTTATGAGATTTTTCACTGCTGAACTTATTAAATCATGTTTTTAGTTTAAAATGTGTAATGTGATTGTCGGCTTACCTACTAATGCGATAGGCGCCATCAAGACATGTTGAGATTTGGGTCGTGACAGGGTGACAAGAGGAGATCATGTTCAAAATGGGTAAAGGCTTATAGCATGGTTATCAACAGAGAAAGGCTAAAGGCTCAAAGGGGGTTGACTAGGGATAACGATCATAGGGTAGCAATTGAAAGCTCAAACGGTCCAAGGAAAGTCCATAATCATCTTTCAAACCAAACCATTCACTTTGAAGCACATTCGGGGCAAGTTCTAGACTATTCACTCGAGTACTTGGACTAACAACAAATATTCATCCCACATCTCATGCAAATAGACCATAAAAAAGGATAGAGTCTAAGACCACAACAACCAAAATCAAGTTAAAGATCTCTATGGTCCACTCAACCACCTAATGGTTATCAAAGACAACTCAAGAGCCTCAAAGTCACTTTTACTAGAGCTACTCAAGAAAGTTGTCACATTATCCATCCCCGGGAAGAGTCACCCGGTTCACACAAGAAACCACATTTGGAAAGAACCGTGGCATTAAGAAAACCAAAGGCTTATTATCAACAAAAGAAGGAAAAGCATAGTATTTACACGACCAAAACAAACAAAATTATAGATTACTACTAAATGTATCAAACTACTAAAGATAAAAAAAATCATCAAATTATTACATCCCAGTGTCATCAAATGTATCAATCATCAAATATCAAATTCTCCACCCCCAAATAAAAGTAAGAATTTTCCCCAATGCTTAGGAAAACAAGATCAAAGAGCACAGATGGGCGAAGAAACTCCATAAGGGTCCTTAGTCATCATGGTATCACCAGCAGTATTAGTCCGAGTCGGTTCAGCTAACTGAATGGTGTCATCATCCTCTGCAGGAGATGCCTAAGAGGTGAACATATCACGTACCGCAGTAGCAGTGCTGTATACAAGGCAAGGCTCCTCAGCCCGAGCAGTAGGATCCTCATGAGAAGGCTGAGCTGGGTGGGGTCAATCAGCATGTCAAACAGCAAGTTACCGGCCTCAGCTATCCTAGTCACCTCAACTCGGAGTGAGTCAGCTGACTTCTTGTTGGCCTGTGTCTTTTTCATTTTCTTCACCTGCTTGGTCAATCGTTCAATCACTGCACCATGCTACACAAGTGTGTCCATAATCACTTTTTGGTTGCCCAAGACCTTGGTGAGCTTCATGTCAAAGTCAGAAGGGTCTGGCTGTGTAGAGGTCTACCCCACAACTGTACCAGATATATCAGAGAGTTTTGATGTAGTTGTCTGCATCTAGTTGTTGAGACTCACCAGCATCTGAGAAACCCGTAAAGTAAATAGTGGACTAGTAGACAAAGGCACCAGCCTCAGAGCTGGTGTAGGAAATGGAGTAGGGGCTGATGGTGGCTCAGGAATAGTATCTCTAGCACTGGTGGAAGGCTCAGCTGAAATGGAAAGAATATTAGAGGAACCAAGATCTACTACTATAGGCTTATCAGACTGGCTAGTAGTAGTGGAACGTTGACTACTCTTCTTTGAGTTCCTGGGGTCTTGCAGCTTACACAGATCAAAGGGGGTGATAGGCTTAATCTTCATATCAAATGTCTTAGTATCCACCTTGGAATCTGTCAAGTACTCAGTGATGGTACTGGGGTAGGGCTAGGAGGTGTCACCCTGCTGTGTTACGAGAGAGAAATTGGAGGACATCAGAGCACCCACATTGATTGGGTACCCGTCCATGATAGAAGTTATTGCACTGCTCTTGCCAGAGGCAAGTTGTTCTCATTCACGCATGGATCAAGTCTTGTACACACAAAATCTTGCCACCCTTTTGCCTCGAAACTCAAATTCTAGCGGATGATCAACACTTCGGTACCTATCCAAGGGGGAATAGGCCCAGGTGCAAGAATCTCTGCGAGCCATGGTCTGACCTCCTCCTTATCAGCCAACTTAGTACTCCTTCGGCTCCATTTCCTTAATTCTAAGGCAGGTATTAAAAGTTCATTGATCAAGTTTCACTTTAAGGTTACGCACTTTGGTAAACTTGGTCCCTTTGACAAAATGCATTGTGTTGGCGTAGCATTCCCAAACAAGGCATTCCTTGACATCCACCAGCTCCTCAGTGAACTGCATCCACCCTTTTCTCTTTGTAAACTGTTGCAAGACTGCCAGATTGTACTTTTGTAATTCCTTGGTGAGGAATTGCCTTTCGTGAGTAAGGACCTTTTTTTCCACCACCTTCGAAAGTCTGAATAAGCATTGAGGCTCAAAAACCAGTCTTCCCAGACCACCTTCTTCTTTGTTCTTACTATGCCATCTTTTGCAGTCATTCCCAAATTTTCGTCATTAGGGGCATCATCAGAATCAGAGTCTTGATCATGTGCATTTGACTCATGACAGGAACTACTTGTGCCCTGGGAGGTGCTATGAGATATGGAGGGCACAACTTGGGGCTCAGACTGCCCCTGTGGCCAAGAATGCTCCTCATTGTGCTCTTCAGAAAGAGACACAGAATTTCCTTTAGAGGCCTCCCTAGACGGGACATAAAAATTTGACTCTGAGAGGCATCTACCTCTCCCCCGGCCTGCAGTTATTTTCTTAACAATTGCTTTTTGTGAACTTGGGTGCATGGCACCTCTTCCTCTGCCTTCCCCTTGGCGACCCCTTCCTTTGGATGTCTCTCTTATTCCTCTTGATCGCACTATTAGCTGTGTATGGACAAAGAGAGTTGTCAGTTGATATACAAGTTGCAAAGCAGTTACGAGTCATATTAGCAATAAAGGACACCTTAGAATCAGTGGGATAGGCAGTGTGTAACATGCATAAGATAGAGTTAAAAAGTGTGATCCGCAAAGAGGAAGCGCGTACGCACAAATCCAAGTGTCATCGCACTCCTGCATGGATGTTTCAAGCCCTCAGAGAGAAGTCTCTGAAGGACAATGTGGACCTGCATCTGCGGTCGCAGAAATCCAATTGTGGTCCGCACAATTTTATTGCGGTCCGCACTTGAGAAAAAGTACTCAGGTCCCAGAGAAGAAGTTCTTTGAAGGATAATGTGGGCCTGTCTTTGAGGCCGCAAAAATTTCAAGTGTTGCCGCACAATAAGGGTTATCAACCAAGCTACCTAAATCAGAAATTTGAACAATGATAGATGAAGGTCCTTTTCTACCTAGGTTATGTAATTATGTGTTAAATCCAATTGGGTAACATGGTAAATGCATAATAGTCAAAGACCCAACTCTATCTAAGCATGATTTCACAAATACATAATGTTAAACTACCCCACATAGACACAAAAAAGGATGTAATCAAAGATAGCCTAAAAATAAGTTAAAAAGCAAAAATAAATTCAAAAAGGAAAACTAACAAGATTGAAGTCATGCATACCAGATTGTGGTAGAGTGATAAGAACCACTGGAGTGTGGGTGGCTATGTGTGTTCGAAAGTGGAAACAACTTTGTCCTCAGTAGAGTCTCAGTTAGATTGTGAAAATGGCAAACAGTATTAATAAGAGACCTACTATTGTATGTATACGGACACGTGGGTAAGGGAAAAAAAGGGCGAGTGCGGCTATAGACTTCCAAATGCGGCCCGCACTCTGTTACCTGGGCGGTGGAGAGCATGTAGTTGTGTGGTCCACACTTTTTCAAGTGCGGTCGCACTTCCGTCAACCTAGTTTGAATGACTTTTACGAGATTTCTCTCCTGCGACCGCATAATTTGTGATACTTCGCAAAGTTATCTACGCGCAATTAAGAGAAAAGTTTAGAGGACCTTCAATTTAGCAATTGAGCAGCTTATTGCAAATGTGGTCCGCATGTAAAATCTACGATCGCGAGCAATTTCCTGTGGTCTGCATCTCCTCTTTTTCTGCAACACAAATAAAAGTGCAGTCCGCAGTTTCCCATGCAGGAGACATTTTCAGCCATCATCTCAAGACCTAACACTAATAACTGCAACACACTTCAAATCTAGTTAAAAACAAGACAGAACATAAAAAAGAAAAATTAAAAAAACTTGGGTTGCCTCCAAGAAGCGCCTTATTTAACATCGTAGCACGACACAATGTCATAGCATCCTCAACTGAAGTAAAGTACAACCACCACCTGGCTTTCACCAACTTTTCCTAAGTAGTGCTTCATTCGGTGGCCATTGATTCGAAATATTTCATTGTTCTTGTTCTTCAAGTCCAAAGCACCAAATGGTGTCACACCAACAATTTCAAACGGATCACTCCACATTGACTTGAGCTTCCCGGGAAACATTCTCAATCTTGAGTTGAAAAACAATACTAGATCACTGGCCTTGAACTCATTATTCTAAATATACTTGTCATGAAGATATTTCATCTTTTATTTATACAAGGATGAACTCTCATATGCATGGTACCGGAATACATCCAATTCATTCAAATGTGTAACTCGCAAGTTAGCGGCTACATCCCAATCAAGATTTAGTTTCTTCAAGGCCCACATTGCCTTGTTCTCTAATTCCACCAGAAAATGACAAGTGTTTTCGAACACCAACCGGTAAGGAGACATTCTGATGGGTGTTTTGTAAGTTGTTCTATATGCCCATAGAGCATCAACAAGCTTCTTAGACCAATCCGTCCGATTTGCATTCACCGTCTTGGACAAAATACTCTTTATCTCAAGGTTGGAAACTTCCACTTGACCACTTGGTTGTGGATGATATGGAGTTGTCACTTTGTGAGTGACACTATACTTTCCAAGCAAAGTGTCAAAAGCCTTGTGCCAAAACTGTGACCCTCCATCACTTATGATTGCCTGCAGAGTCCCAAACCCTGTGAAAATTTTCCTATTAAAGAAAGTCACCACACTTCTAGCCTCATTATTGGGTAAAGCAACCCATTTGGACACATAATACACCGCTACCAAAATGTAGGTGTTTCCACAAAAACTCATAAAAGGGCACATGAAGTCAATGCCCTAAACATCAAAGATATCAATCTCCAAGACAGTTGTAAGGGGCATCTCATGTTTCTTTGAAATTCCACCGGCCCGTTGACATTCATCACATCTTCTCACCAACACATTTGCATCTCTATAGAGAGTAGGCCAATAGAAACCACAACTTAGGACTTTAGCTGCCGTTCTTTCTCCACATGATGACCACTATAGGGCGAAGAATGATAGGCTCCAAGAATCTGACTTTGTTCCTCCTCCGGCACACATCTTCTAATTACCCCATTTGTGTAAATCCAAAAAAGGCACGGTTCATCCCAATAGTAGGATTGACAACTCCTCTTGATCGTCTTCCTTTGGTTTGAATGAACTCTTCCAGAATGATACCACTTACAAGAAAATTTGCCAAATCCACGAACCATGGTACCTCTTTCATTGAAAGTGCCAAGAGTTGCTCAACGTGGGAAGAGTCATTGATTTCAAGGCCATCATGTGGCCTCCCCTCCTCCTCCAAACGAGACAAGTTGTCCTCCACTTGATTTTAACTTCCCTTCTTGTCTTGGATGTCAATATCAAACTCTTGTAACAAAAGCACCCATCTCATCAAATGAGCTTTATGATAGTAAGTATCAGTTGACCAATCTCGCCACAACTTCACTAAGGTTAGTCTTGATACTTACTGAGAATATTGGGTTAGTTGTTTTCATACTACGAGCCGAGGGTCTATTGGAAATAGCATGTCTACCTCCACAAAGGTAGGGGTAAGGTCTATGTACACACTGCCCTCCCCAGACCTCACTATGTGAGATTATACTGGTATGTTGTTGTTGTTGTTTTCATACTACATTTTTTGCACATTCTGTGCAGATCCAGTTGTTGCTACCAGTAGATTTGTAATTTTACTAAAAAGACTCGAGGTAGTGCAGCTTATCCATTCACAGGCCTTGAAGTCACCTTTTCTTTCATGCATTAAAATTGTTATTTATTTCATACGATGATGTACTTATTTTAGACTATTATATTTCGATACTCTTAGAGTTCATGTACTCGTTGACACCAGTTTCTAGGAGTTGTATTACTGTTTTTCATATTTGTATGGTTGCTTATGCTATGAATCTCATTTAGACTTGATAAAATTCTTTAGTATTGCTATTAGTTGTGTGATTGTTACATGTCGCCAGCATGTTAGGTGCCATCACAATCGTTGGTGAGATTTTGGGTCGTGATAACTTAGTATTAGAGCATAGGTTGTATAGATCTCATGAGTCATAAGCATGCCTACTGAAGATGTCTATACTTATCTTTGAGAGGCTATGAAACATTTAAAAAACTTCACTTCCTTTCATTCTCTATCGTGCGATTTTGATTTATCCTAAAGTTTGAATCTTTACTATTCTATTCTCTCATAGATAGTGAAGACACGTGCATCAGTCGTAGCTTAGCTGGAGCCAGAGCCCCAGGTTATAGCTACTAGAGGTAGAGGCCAGGGTAGAGGAAGACTTAGAGCCCAAACCAAGGCACACGCAACACCGATAGCCACTCATGCTCGTGCTAGAACAGTCTCTAAGGAGCCACCTATAGCTCCAAAGGTGGTCCAAGTTCCAGATTATGTTGTTCCATCAAGACCAGCTCAGGTTCCCTAGGATTTCATTGTTACCCCAGTGCTTCAAGATGCTTTGGTCCGTATAGTAGGTTTATTTGAGAGAATTACTAAGGTAGGCGTACCTCATATTGAGTCAGCTACTTCCCAGGTTGGGGGAGGAGCTCAAACTCCAGCTATACACACTCCAGAGCATATGGTTCATAGATTTCATACTCCAGGAGTTCTACCAAATGGTGTGGTTTAACTTATCATTGCAACGCGGCCTGAGGTTAGGCCCGCTATATCTGTGGATGAGCAGAAGAGGATGGATAGGTTTTAGAAGTTGCATCCCTCATACTTCAAGGGTAATTCTTCTAAGGATGCCGAGGACTTTTTGGACAGATGCCATGAGATATTGCACAACTTGAATTTGGTAGAGTCCAAGAGTTGATTCATTACTTTCCCATTAAAGAGAACAACCAAGAGATGGTGGTAGATTTATATGCGGGGTAGGCTAGCAGGATCACTTCCTCTCTCATGGGCTTAGTTTTTGCATCTCTTCTTAGAGAAGTCCATCTTATCCACCAAGAGAGATGATCTTTGTAGCTAGTTTGAGAATTTTGGTTTAGGGTAGCATGTTAGTGACCTAGTATGAAGTGAGGTTTACAGAGTTATCTCGCCATGCAACTTTCTTGATTTCCACTGAGAAAGGAAAATAAGGTGTGGAGGTTCATTAAGGGTAGTCACTTTGGTATTAGGATTGAGATGGTCTGAGGCTGAGACAAAGACCACTTTTCATCAGGCAGTGGAGATTGTCAGGAGATTAAATCGCATTCGTATGCATGGTAGAGAGGAGCACGAGGACAATAAGCCTCGTAGTACTGGAGGATTCAATGGTACCTCATTTAAAGGCAAGGGACGTTATGGTAGAGGACATTATGCAAGACCAGTTCAGTTAGTACTTTAGATCTCCTGCAACTCCCTAGTCAGTCATGGTTTCCATGAGGCTTGTTGGAGACAGTTGATACATAGTACACCTTTAGCCTATGGTCCTTACAACGCATATCTAGGGAAGAGTCTGTTTAGTGGGTATTCAGATCACCGGGGTCAATCACTACATCAACTGCCTTGAAAAGGGAGAGGATGCTTTAATTGTGGAGACTTGGGATACCTCAGGATGCATTGTCCCAGATTGCAAAGTGTTACATCATTGCAGGGTGCTCAATCCACAGTTCCAACCTCAGTTGCTTTACCATCCACCCCTGCATCTAGAGGTAGAGGTCAACTGGTGAAGGGTCGTCCTAGAGGGAGAGGTTAGACGAGTGGTGAATCGGCTTGTTGCTATGCTTTTTCGGGTAGGCCTGAGATAAAGGCTTCAGATGCAGTTATCACATGTTTTGTCTCGGTTTGTCAAAGAGATGCTATGATATTGTTTGATCCATGTTTCAGTTATTCTTATGTATCATTATATTTTGCATCTATTTGGATATACCTTGTGGTTCCACTGATGTTCCTATTTATGTAACTACACATATTGGTCATTTTATTATGGTGATCAGGTATATTAATCTAGTGTAGTTACCACTGGGAATTACGAGACTAGGATTAATATGGTGGATTTAAAAGTGATTTTGGATGTGGATTGGCTATCTCTGTATCATGATATTCTTGATCGTCATGCTAAGACTGTAACCTGAGAATCTACCGCTAGAAAAAGAACAAAAAAAGAAAATAACAACAATATGAAACAAAGTACAATATGAATGTGGTAGAATAAGAGACCCCAAAATTATTGGAGAATTATATTGATAAATTCTGCAAAGTGGTTCAATCATTAATTTAATTGGGAACTTGGTGGTTGGGGTCAGCTATTGGAAAGAGATGGAAGAAAAGATGAACAGATCTAAAGAAGAGGAAGATAGGAGATATTAAGGTGGGGAATGACCACCGGCAGAGGGTCTTGGTGCCATAATTTTCTTTCTTTTTATGTGATAAAAAAGAAATATAAGTGGAAAAATTAAGATTTTGACACATGGTACAGAAGTAAGGATTTGGACGAAATATTTATAGGTTTTACACGCTCATTTTTTTATTAAGCACGCATATGCCATTTGACAGAAGTAGTATGTATCAGACACATATTGTAAAACTCTTAGTGTGTAAAAGGTTTCGTGTAAAGGAGGGACGTGCAAAAGAATTTAACTACAAACTCAGGAGTAAACTATATATTAAGTCTAATGAAGACTACTTAGTATCCTAACTAATATCATTACTATAACAATAATGCTTATGGTTCAAGTATGTTGAAAACCCCCTACTACCAAAGTTATGGATTTTATGAAAACTACTATATAACATCCATGTATAGCTTAGGAGCCAGTTTAAATTTACTTATATGAGAAATGCTAATGTATGTATTTAAGAAAACTCATGGTCATGTGAGATACTGGTGATAGTTGAACAGGGGTGGATCTATATAGAGCCGAGGGGCAGCTCCAACTCGTAGGCCTCGGTCGAAAATCTGTGTATATATCTGTATATATAGAGAAATATCATACATATAATAATATGGCACCCTAATGAACAAAACAGCAACTCAGTTCCAATGGTATATCTCCGAAACTATTCCCTAGTAGCGGGGTTCGAGTATAGTCCAGCACTACATAGTTTTGGAACTTTGAACAATTAATGTGAGGTGTCAGATAGTTCATAGTTCACTTTTTTCTTTTTTTATGTATTCTGTATTTTACTTTATTAATTCTTTTTAACTTTCTTAATATTATTTGACTTTTTTATTGTGCTTTCTTTTAAATATATTAAAATAATAAAAATTCCCTTAGTTTCCCAAAATCTTTTCCCACTCAAAACCCTTCCCTGTTGCGGTGTTGCTGTCCAAACTTAGGGACTCTTGGATTTTTAGTCTGTCACACACCGACGGCCGGCCACCACCGTTTGACATCCACTTTTTCATCGGACCTCACCTTGCTGCTGCACCACTGCTTTGTATTTTAACTGTAGATCTCTCTTAACCTCTTGCTTTTAAAAAAAATTATAGTTGGGCTTCTCTGAAAATTAAATTTTGTTGGTATAGTTAATATTATATAGACTTACAAGTTACTACACCATTTTGACCCTTTCATTGTCTCCGTTATTTTCATTTTATTCAACTCAGACTTGATTTTTTTTTCTCTTTTCTATTCTTTAATTTATACTTTATGGTGTTATTGTGCATATTCTTCTCTTGAATCTCTGATTATATTGTCTCTTGTATGATTTTTGTGTAAACATATGCTAAGATAATGTGTTTCATGATCATATAAGCTTTTAAAGCATTTTGTTGTCGGATTTTTGTCTTCATTATTTATTTTGCACTTGCGATTGATTCCTTGATGGTATTTATTGGAAGTTTGGATTTTCAGTTTTAATTCAAATTTATACCAAAAATGTATATGACAACTTTGAATTAATTATGAGTTGGATTGAATATTTATTTTGTAGGAAAGATTGAGATGGATAAATTTGTCGAAAAGATGAATTATTCTCAACTAAGTTCTAGTTCTAGTGTGCCATCATTGAGTCAACGATAGCTCTTGAAATTTGTATGAATGTCAATTTTTCTCATCTTATCGATGAGCTCGACTCAGAATCATTTAATACTGACCCAGGAGAAAGAATACTCATTACTAATTATAGCCCTCGATTACTAGATGAGGTGGGAAGATATTACATTCAACACGGGCCTTGTCAACCTACCAATCATCAATTTCCTAAAACTGCAATAGGAGGGAGAATGCGTCAATTTAAACCAAGTTGGGTCAAAAGTTCATTTCAAGATGGTTGGAGTATAGTGTGAAAAAAGATGTCGCATATTGTTTATGTTGTTATTTGTTCAAAAATAAATTCATTCATGGAACTGCGGGTGAATTTTTTTACAAAAGTGGTTTTAGGGCTTGGAATAAGGCCTTGTAAGGTGTCGTTTGCATGTCGGTGAGATTAATAGTGTCCATAATAAATGCTTCAACAAGATACTAGATTTGTCAAATCATCATCAATCAATTCAAGTTGTTTTAGACAAGCATTTCGAGAAAGTAAAATGTGAGTACTGAATGCGCTTGAAAGCCTCAATTGATGTTGCAAGACTTCTCTTGCATCATGGATTGCCTTTCCGAGGTCATGACGAAAGTGAATTTTCAACAGATCAAGGCTTATTTCTAAGTTTGTTGCGGTGGCATGGGGACAAGCATCCGGATGTGGGACAAGTAATATTAGAAAATGCTCCACAAAAGGATACTTTGACTTGTCTTGTGATCCAAAAGGATATTGTTAATGCTTGTGCAAAAGAAACATTGAAATCTATAATTGAAGACTTGAATGGAGATTACTTTGGTATATTAGCCGATGAGTCCAAAGATATCTCACATAAAGAACAAATGGCTCTTGTTGGCCTTGTCAATGTTAGTGATACATCAGCATGTTCATCAAAGGAAGCAATATATTCTTTGCTTTTGGATCACTCACTGAGTACGTACAAAATACATGGACAAGGTTATGATGAAGCTAGTAATATGAATTGAGAGATAAATGGTCTCAATACTTTAATTATAACAGATAGCCCATCTACATATTACATTCATTGCTTTACTCATCAATTACAATTAACACTTGTAGCTATTGCTAAAAAGCATTTGGATGTTGAAGACTTTTTTGATCATGTTACTAATATGTTGAATGTTGTTGGAGGATCTTCAAGTGGAGAGATTTGCTTCGTCATCTTCAAATTGAAGAGTTGGAGCAATTACTTGAGTCCGATGAAGTTCATACCAGACAAGGATTAAATCAAGAACGTGGACTTCAAAAATCAAGTGATACTCGTTGGGGATCACATTTCAAAATATTGGATAACTTTATTGTTCTTTTCTCTTCTATTGTTGGTATGGTTAAAGTGATTGAGTATGAACGTTCTACTTCACGGGAAAAAAATCAAGTAGAATATCTTTTTATAACATCCAGATTTATTTTTGTGCTTCACTTGATGGTGAAAGTATTGGCCATGTCAAATAAATTAAGCAAGATTTACAAAAAAAAATTAAGATATTGTTAATGTCGTGGTATTTCTTGACATTACAAAGAAAATGTTGAAAGATATGAAGGAAACTGAATGGGAATCTCTATTGGATGATGTTTCCTCATTTTATAATAGACATGATATTTTGATTCTGAATATGGATGAGTCTTATTTTCTTGGAATGTCGAAGCAAAAGTCTAATGTTTGTTACTCACATCACTTGCATGTTGAAATCTTTTGTGCTGTGATTTATGTGCAACTTCAAGAGCTTAATGAACGTTTTAATATAGTGAGTAGTGATTTGCTTCTTGGGATGGCTAGCTTGAATCCAGTTAATTTCCTTGCTAATTTTGATAAGGATAAAATAATGAAGTGTTATCCAAATGAGTTTGATAAATTGCAGCTTTGGGATTTGAGTTATCAACTTATGATGACCCGATAGGTAATTTTGAATTTTAGTCTTTATTTTCGAGTTCCAAGATCTCGGTCAGCTTCATTTAGTATTTGTCGATTTGCGTGCACAGTCCGTGTCTTATTCCGAAAAGTTTTTATGTGAAAAATTAAAAAAAACATATAAATTTTTACCTTAAAAATAATTTGAATTGACTACGATTAATATTTTATGTAAATGGACTCGGATCGGTATTTTGACAATCTCAGTGGTTCTGTATCATGATTTTGGACTTGGCGTATGCCCGAAATTGAATTCAGAAGTCCCTAACTTGTTTTGACGTGATTTGTTGAAAACTAGTAATTTGAAGGTTTAAAGATTTCTGAAGTTCGATCGTAGGTTGACTTTATAGCTACCAGGTTCAAGATTTTGGTTCCAAAACTTGGTATAAGTTCATTTTACTATTTAAAACTTATCTGCAAAATTTGGTGCAAGACGGAGTGGATTTGATATGATTCGAACGCTCGGTTGTGAATTTGAAAGTTCTTGAGTTTCTTTGAAAATTTCATGAATTTTGATATCCGATTCGTAGTTTTAGGTGTTATTTGTTTGATCGCACGAGCGAGTTTGTATGATGTTATTACACTTATATGCATGTTTAATTTGGATCCCGAGGGGCTCGGTGAGTTTCGGATAGGCTACAGATCATTTTTGGACTTAAGAAATCTGCTGATTTTACTGTTGCTGGTGTCTGAGATTTGTGCTTCACGATCGCAAAGGGAAAACTGGGACAGGATCGGAAATCCTTCATCATGAACACGATGGCTTGGTCACGAACACGACCATCCTCTCGCGGACGCGTAGGGTTATGGGGCCTGGGAAGGGAGGTTGACCGTTACTCTTCGTGAACGAGATTATTGGACCGCGAGAGCAGGTGGGAGTAAGCCTTCACAAACACGAAAAAGTGGCTCGTGAACGCGAAGGCCTTTGGCCACTTCTGCTTCGCGATCGCATCAAGCACTTTGCGAACACGAAAAAGTCTTGACGCCCAGTGATTAAAATGTCCCAAAGTCGGGAATTAAGTCATTTTTCACCATTTTCAAGTTTGAGCTCTGCCTAGAGGAGATTTTGAAGAGGTTTTTCATCCCAACTTCATAGGTTAGTATATTTTAACTTGTTTCCTTATATTTTCATAAACACCCATTGATTTTAACCTTTAATCTATGCTTTTTCATGGTAGAAATTAGGGATTAGGTAGAAATTGGGAATTTTGAGAAATTGAGATTTAGATCTCAAATTGAGGCCAGATTTCGAAACTAATCACATAACCGGGCTCGGGGGTGAATGTATAATTGGATTTTGGTCCGAATCTCAGGTTTTGACCAAGTGGGTCCGGGATTGGCTTTTGTTGACTTTTTCCAAAAACATTAAAGATTGAATCTTTTTCACTCATAGGTAGTTTCCAAAGCTTATTTTGAATTATTTGAACTATATTTAATTATATTTTATAGGTTTGGAGGCTTATTCTAGAGGAAAAGCCGCGATTGGTAACTAATTTGATTGCGGAGTGAGGTAAGTGTCGTGGTTAACCTTGGCTTGAGGGATTAGGATTTGCTGATCTATTTGCTATGTGTTTTATGTGTGGGGACAACGTATATGTGAGGTGACAAGTACCTATGCATTGTTATTGGGTTAAAGCATGCGGTGTTACACCCCATGTTTTCATTGTAAGAGTACGTCTTAAGTCAATTGATGTAAGCTCAGAAATGAGATCATCTTTGAAAGTACATAAAGTAAGTTAATTATGTTACCATGGAGGTTACAAATATTTAAGATCATGAATACCAAGTACCAAGAGGGTTGGAAGGCTTAGAAGCTAAACGAATTGAAAAAAATAAGTTCGTCGAAAGTCGACAAGTTGGGAATATTATAACATGTACTTTTGGGGTGAGAATAGGGTGCTTAAAATGACAAGTAAATTATGTTATGAGTTATTTTTGTCATATGATAGACGTGTGTTATGTTATGAAGTCAAGCGAGTTGTGGAACAAAAGTTGGAAAAGGTCATCACAAGTTACATTCGTAAATGTGTTGAAACTTAGATCAAATGTAGCTGAGCTTTTCTACCAATATACTTGGAATTAGGGGATTATATACCTACCAAATTGAATAGCTACAAGTCTAGTTTCTAACTCATTAAATCATTCATCAATACGGTATAGTAGTAGAGAGATATTTGCAGTTTCGCGAGACTGCGCAGATTATATAGGTGACAAGTAGGTGTGTCACTAAAGCATTTTGAGCAATACATTTCGTGTGTTATATGAGGTATTTTTGGGACATATATATAAAAAATTGAAGGTCTTGGAATGTAGTTTCTAACACTCTTAATCGTTCATTCATACGACATCCGGATAAAAAGATATAAGCACCGGAAGAAGGGTCAATGCTAGGGTGCCAAGCTAGCACCTCTTTGACTTTTCAAAAGTTGATATATATAGGGTTTTAAATCGACTTTCTCCTCATTTTTCATAGAACACGATCAGAGAACCCCCAAAAACTTACCCTTAAGCTCTCTACAAGGGTTCTAAAGAAGATTAACATCTCGGGTACCAAATCAAGAAGCGGTGACATTAAAATGATCCCTACGGTGTAAGTATCGTTACATCGCCTCTCTTTTTCTTTGTAGTTTGAGTTTTGGAAGGTACTTCATAGTTAAGAAAATGCCTAATTTCTGTATTTAAGATTTAATTTTCAAGGAAGGTTGATAAATTTGTTTCTTAATAGTTAGAACTCACGGGACGGTGGAAGCCGTGAGTTCGATTTATTTCACTTTTAGTGGACTGTTTTGTAGTCCACTCGTGTTGGCCCTTGTGCTGATATTTATGGAGTTTTGGA
The DNA here is from genome assembly GCF_001879085.1 of Nicotiana attenuata. NCBI lineage: Eukaryota > Viridiplantae > Streptophyta > Magnoliopsida > Solanales > Solanaceae > Nicotiana > Nicotiana attenuata. Next base: position 581,167 of record NW_017670398.1, read on the forward strand.
GGAGAAAAGGTGTGGAGAAATATCACATAATGATGGAATGGTGGGCTGGTCGTTCGTCATTACATTTTTTTAGGTTGTTTGGCACTACTTTGGTTGTCGTTTTATGTATGAAGTGATTAGGGTGTGTGGGCTGTTTTATGGTATATTGCGATGGAGATAAGGTTGGAAAATGATGCATACATGTTGTTATTGTTGTGTTCTTTTTGTTGTTGGTATATGGTATTGGAGTAGGTCCTTGTTACAAGGAAGATGCTGCCCAAATTAACGTAAATGAGCTACTAGTTTAAGTTGCGGACTTAGCCTTTACTCAGCACTGATTTTGAATCTCCTTATGTTGTGGTAGATTGAGTTGAGTTGTTTGAAGGATTGCTTGGAAGGTATTAATGACTCAACGGAGTTAAGGTATGTTAAGTCTAAACCCTTCTTTCATTTTGGCATGACTCGTAACTACATGTGTTTATTAACGAGGCATAAAGAAAAGTTCATACTCCCGAATTTATGTACATTATCCTAGTCTCATAAGTTACAGTATTCTCCTTTATCGGGACTTCATATTCAGTTTAGTTTTATCTTCTTTCAGCCAAGAGAGCAGAGAATTTATATATATACAGTATTACAGTATTTTCAACACCATCGAGCTATAATCGGTGGGCAGGCCCCTATTGGGCGACCTTTTATCAGATGGTAAGTTATATACCGAGCCTACTGTGACCGAGCGCCTATGAGCGAGCCCAGAATGGCCGAGATACAGAGCCTAGTATGGCCGAGCGCCTACGAGCGAGCCTACTATAGCAGAGCAGTTACACATACCGAGTCTTACAGGGCCGGACATCTATTTTACATACGATATTTAGAGAGTTGAGTCAGTATCAGCAGGTAAGTCAGATTATCTTTGACTCCCAGTTACTTTCAGTTAATATATTATCAGTTCAATTTCAGATTTCAGTTATTCAGTTACCTTACATACTCGATACATTATTTCGTACTGACGTCCCTTTTGCCGAGGACGCTGCATTTCATGCCTGCATGTCCTAATAGATAGCTGGATAGACCTTGCCAGTAGACAGAGTCAAACATCAGCTTGGTTGGTAAGTTCCACTTTCTCAGGGTTACCACGTCTAAACCTTGGAGTCCATTTTATATATACAGGTTTGATGGGTAGGTCGAGGCCTTGTCCCGACCATGATACAGTTCAGCTATTGCCAGAGGCTTGTAGACGAGTCCTGTATATTTTGTATATCAGTAGATGTTCGTGGTGGCCCCATCAGCCTGCGCATATATATATATATATATATATATGAGTATGGCCTCATCAGCCTGAGCTGAGGGTTACCCCTCCAGAGTTCACAGTTACAGAGTGGTACTCTTGGGCTAAATATGGCACCGGGTGCCGGCCATGCCTCCCCAGGTTTGGAGCGTGACATGCGGGTGGAAATTATTTTTTTGTATTATATTGTTCTGTTAATAATGATATCCATGCTTAGGTTAGATTATTACTTCTTTGATTATTCGTTACGTATTTATTGCTTATTTCAAAGTTGTTGAATATTGTTGGAAGATGAAGTTTGATATCAGGGCACCGTATTTGAAGTTAAATTATTCTCCGCGTTGTTTATTATTCAAATTCATATTATAATTATAATATGGTGAGGAAGAGGGTAAAAGTACGAAGGGTGGTTGATCACGCCCAACTCTAGTCCTAAAAAGGATAAGCGGTTGCTGCAAATATAATCCGGTCTAAAAGTCCGGAGTCGAATCCCACAGAGAACTAAGGCTTAGCTGTATCTGTTTAATATCACTAAGAAGACAAGATTGAATAATTTTCTAAGTTATAATATAAAGATTTTTATATCTAACTAATTAACTAGCAAATACTACAAAGCGGTAAAATAATCAACTAACGAGACAAAGAGTTGGAGACTAAATTAAGGAGGTCTAGAGTTATGATTTTCCCAATTGTCAGAATCCTTCTAGCTATGTTCCCTACAATTTCGCCAATGTATTCTCTACTGATCGTGAGCACTTTAGGTGCCGTAATTCTCTCTCAAGCAACTACAACAATTTACTAGACATATTCTCTCGAACTATGCTAGTTGGCTTTATCTAACAGCTCATTATGACCATGTCAAGGCTTTATTATTTCTAAACATGCCTTTAAACCCGCTGTATTGATTTCTCACATACGTTAGGAGTGACGTTGTTCAACAACCACCTAAATATGTATCCTTTCTCAAGCAACACATAATAAATAGGCACAGTCAATCGATGGTCATTCAATCAACAACAATAAACACGTAGTTGAATAAGTAGAGAAATCCAACGGCTCAATTACATAAAAACATAACAAGAATTTATCCTACAAAAGGTTCCATCAAAACCCTAGATAACAATTTAGCTATTTATAATAGTATGTAAAACTACAATACTAAAAATTATAACCAATAATGAGAAATAGGAAGAGGAAGGAAAAACTCGTTGAAGAATTCCCCGCCTTGCTCCTATTGTGTTCTTGACTCCTTAGGCCGAATCCTCGGTCTCCTTAGCCTCCTTAGGTCTAAATTATGTCAAAAGTGTGTCCAACCTCCTCAAAATATCGTTTTTCATGTATATATACCAAGTAGGGTTGGGCCCAAATAATTATACCTTCTCCAATGTGAAAAAGGACACTTTTCCCGGGTTTGACTAGCGCGGCCGCGCTCGTGACCGCGCTAGTGGCCCAGTATTCTGCCTGACGAGCGCGGCCTGAGCGCAGTCGCGCAATTTACGTGCACTTTTCACCCTGTTCCGTTTAGAATTTGGAAAAACATAAAACATCAAAGTTGTAGACTTTTGAGTTAGCTTTCCAACCATATATTGTGGAGCCCAAATGGAATTCTGAGAAAAAAGTTATATCTATTTCACTAGACAGTGTACAATATGCCTACTCGATTCTTCGTTCGCTCTAACTATCATCCGTTAAACCCCAAACACGATCCCGGCTTAATTCCTTGGGCTTTTACTCAGACTTCAAAACTCTAAATCACTTGAATTCATTCCATAAAATCTATATAGCCACTCCTACAAGGCATAAAACACACCGTTAGTGCAAAACACTAGCGATTAAAGCTCAAACTCAATAAAGTGCAGTAAATTTGAGTGTAATAAGCGACTGAAATACGTAATTATAGCCTATCATCAACACCCCACACTTAAATCATTGCTCGTCCTCGAGCAATCAAACTATACTTTTTTTTTATGGACACGACCTTTTTAAACAATTCTCCTAACTCATCACACCAACAGTATTTAAAATAGATTAAGCACAAAAGCGTAACATCTTCACCTCAAGATTTGACTCACAAGTACCACACGTTATTCACAACTCACCCACTTACTCTAATATAGAGGTGACTAACATTACCTTTCCTTCTTGAATCAAGTGCCCTCACACAACAAAAGAGAGTAGTTCCACACAATAAAATTTAAGAACACTTAGGAACTCAAGATAGAAAGAATTCACTCACTCTCAGAAATAACATTCATATGCCACAAAAGATGCACCATAAGCTTGCCCGTAGTGTACTACTCCACTAATCGAGCTCATTCAATCTTGGATCAATTAGGACTTTATTTGGTTGTAATGTAGGCTACGGGACGGGTAGGATTCATTTAGATATAAGAGTGACTACACCTCCCTAAGCACTTTAATACATATACTTTAACATTCAAACCTCATACTTATGTCAAACCAAACTCCACCTTCACATCAATGTATATTACCCCATACTTCTTTAAGCACAATTGCAGCAAGAGTCGCCACTTATTAAAGAATTCTTTTTTTCACAACAATCTAACTATTTTTTTTTCTTTTTTCAATTCAAGTGGCTCTTACTTTTTCAAAACAGTGCACCTTTCTCCCTATTCAATTAGTTCCACTCAAAAGCCAAACCAACCACCCCACACTTTAACTTTTACAAAGTTCATAACAATTCAAGTGCTCATGAGAGGTGAAAAGGTTCAAATAGATGGTTAATTCAAACAAATGGGTAAGGCTTGTAATGTGGTTGCCAAAGAAACAAGATTACAGGCTCAAAGGGGTTAACTACGATACATAACAATTAGGTGGGTAAAATATACATATCTGGCTCAACAAGGAAACGCCTATATCATTTCCAAGACTGAACAACACTACTATTTTGCTTTGCAAACACACAGGGCAAGTTCTAGGCATCAAATGCAATACACAGAATAACACCAAAACCTCACACACACATGGCACATAACTCACTCAGGATTGGATTCATAGACACTCTAGTCAAAGCAGTTAAGCAAAGCTAAGATCATACAATTTAAGGTACTTATACAAGAGTCAAAAACTGAGCCTAAGCGTCACAACCAAAGTACTCACTATTCTCAAGTCATAACAAAGTCAAGAGATATTGCTTCAATTCAAAACACAACACAATGGCTCCTATTCCTAAAAGAAAACTAACTACACCCGGTTCAAATGAAACCCTTGGAAAAGAACCGCGGCACAAAGAAAAACCAAGGGGGAATTGCTACACTACCTAACAAAAGAAAATCTTTTTTTGTCTTTTTCTTTAGACTTAAATCCCTCAAGAAAATTGTCTAATAGATCCATCGTCGGGAAAAGTCCAAGCTTTTCTATTTTTTAAAAAAAATTATTCAATTAAACTAACACAACTAAAACAGTATAGAAAGCCACCCAGACAATCTCCTCACCCCACACTTAAAATTGTGCATTGTCCCCAATGCACACCCATACATACAAGAGGGTAAAAGAAACTCCCTGGTAGGCCAAAGGCCGAAGCACTAGCATCTCATGGGGTACTCAGACTTCTCCCAGGCCTGGTCCTTCGTGTGGGTACCTCACACTTAGTTTCAACCATCTGGTTTGCTGTTGCATTCTTCCAATAGCTTTGCTTTCCATGCTCATGGAAAATAAAAAATTAACACTACAAACATAATACAATTAGAGAAATAGAAAAAAAAAGCAATAAAGCTGGGTTGCCTCCCAGCAAGCGCTTGATTTAACGTCGCGGCACGACGTGAATCACTTTTTGCCTCCACCTCGAGCTTATGAATTGAACCTCAAGTTTTGATTCTGCTCTATGATCATGCTCCTGGGGTGGTGGAACGAATTTGACTGGCCCAATAAAATAATGTAGTATTCTGCACTTCTTGGCCTTTAGATGAGGTGTGTAATCCCGACTTTCTGGCAAGAAGAATTCCAGAATGTAAGCACTTTGTTCCTCATTCGATGACTCCTCAAGTGGCTCGGACGACTCTATTTCCATATCATCATCTAAACACAATGTGGAAAAATGCTTGGAGTGAGGACCAATGCGCTCAACTACATGAACATTGGGACTGTCTACATTCTCAACACTAATGACAATAGAGTCAACTAAATATATGTCCTCAATATCCTTGGTTGACTCTAGTATCTCTTCTACAACATCGACATCCTCAAAATCTAGTGCGATTGATTGTTGGTGTTCTACTCTAGCCTCATCCTCTAGCTCATCCTCGTATTTTTTTAAATCCTCCAGTAGAATGGTAATTTCTACAGCCAATTCATGCTCATATTGGCTACTATCCACAATGTCAACTTGTTGCGCTTTACAAGGTTCAATTAATTTATTCGCTTAAGCCTCCAAGTTGTGAATAGTTGCCCCTTGCCTTTGTACCCGCAATTGTATCTCATCATATTGTTCCGTAAGGCACTTTAGCATATCCTCGATCTCTTTCAGGTCCTCATACGTGGGTTCTTTGTTCCTATTAACTTCACAAAAAAAAGAAGAACCATCAAAGTAAGGGGTTGGGGGAAGATAAGAACTATAAGCACAACCATGAAAGTGACCATCTTGACCACCACACATATCACACAAATTCCACACATAAGATTGAGTTGGTGCACGAAACTCGCTCTCGGGAATATTTTGGTAATTTTGCCCTGGGTGGTTTCCTTCACAATATGCATAAGGAGGATTAAAAGTAGAATTACCAACATCAAAATTCTTATAATTCCATGATGCCATGTTTCTTAAATAAACAAATAAAACTAAAATAAAAAAAATCAAATAATAAAATAAAAGTTCAAACTTGAAACCTAGCAATATGTACACCGATAACTACACCGTTAGTTCCCCGGCAACGGCGCTAAAATTTGAACACGCCCAACTCTAGTCCTAAAAAGGATAAGCGGTCGCTGCAAATATAATCCGGTCTAAAAGTCCGGAGTCGAATCCCACAGAGAACTAAGGCTTAGTTGTATCTGTTTAGTATCACTAAGAAGACAAGATTGAATAATTTTTTAAGTTATAATATAAAGATTTTTATATCTAACTAATTAACTAGCAAATACTACAAAGCGGTAAAATAATCAACTAACGAGACAAAGAGTTGGAGACTAAATTAAGGAGGTCAAGAGTTATGATTTTCCCAATTGTCGGAATCCTTCTAGCTACGTTCCCTACAATTTCGCCAATGTGTTCTCTACTGATCGTGAGCACTTTAGGTGCCGTAATTCTCTCTTGAGCAACTACAACAATTTACTAGATATATTCTCTCGAACTACGCTAGTCGGCTTTATCTAACCACTCATTATGACCACGTCAAGGCTTTGTTATTTCTAAACCTGCCTTTAAACCCGCTGTATTGATTTCTCACATACGTTAGGAGTGACGTTGTTCAACAACCACCTAAATATGTATCCTTTCTCAAGCAACACATAATAAATAGGCACAGTCAATCGATGGCCATTCAATCAACAACAATAAACACGTAGTTGAACAAGTAGAGAAATCCAACAGCTCAATTACATAAAAAAATAACAAGAATTTATCCTACAAAAGGTTCCATCAAAACCCTAGATAACAATTTAGTTATTCATAATAGTATGTAAAACTACAATACTAAAAATCATAACCAATAATGAGAAATAGGAAGAGGAAGGAAAAACTCGTTGAAGAATTCCCCGCCTTGCTCCTATTGTGTTCTTGACTCCTTAGGTCGAATCCTCGGTCTCCTTAGTCTCCTTAGGTCTAAATTATGTCAAAAGTGTGTCCAACCTCCTCAAAATACCGTTTTCCATGTATATATACCAAGTAGGGTTGGGACCAAACAATTATACTTTCTCCAATGTGAAAAAGGACACTTTTCCCGGGTTTGACTAGCGCGGCCGCGCTCGTGACCGCGCTAGTGGCCCAGTATTCTGTGTGACGAGCGCGGCCTTAGCGCGGTCGCGCTATTGACGCACACTTTTCACCCTGTTCCGTTTAGAATTTGGAAAAACTTAAAACATGGAAGTTGTATCCCTTTTAGTTAGCTTTCCAACCATATATTGTGGAGCCCAAATGGAGTTCTGAGCAAAAAGTTCTATCCATTTTACTAGACAGTGCGCATTATGCCTACTCGATTCTTCGTTCGCTCTAATTATCATCCGTTGACCCCCAAATACGATCCCGGCTTAATTCCTTGGGCTTTTACTCAGATTTCAAAGCTCTAAATCACTTGAATTCATTCCATAAAATCTATATAGCTCGGAATCACTCCTACAAGGCATAAAACACACCGTTAGTGCAAAACACTAGCGATTAAAGCTCAAACTCAATTAAAGTGCAGTAAATTTGAGTGTAATAAGCGACTAATATACGTAATTATAGCCTATCATCAGTGTGTCGTGCCATTTCTTTCACAATATCATTATTGCATGGTAAGGACGAAGTAAAAAGCACAACGGTTGACACTGTGCTATTTTCCTATCATTGATTTGACTGATTTCCGGATTTGGTGATTTACTTGGCTATTTCGTAATTTCATACTTGCCGTATTTATTATATCTTTCCCTTTTCACATGTCCTCTCCCAGTTAGTACATTAGAATTCTTTCTATTATTGCTGCTTTATATACCCTTGTACAAGTTTATTTACGTAGGTGTCTTGTCATAGCCTCGTCACCACCTCGTCGAGGTTAGGCTCGACACTTTCAGAGTAAATTGCGTCGGTGTTACTCATACTACACTTCTGCACTTCTTGTGTAGATACTGGTATTGGTCCCAGCGGTGCGTGTGGTGCGTCAGCTCGAATCATTGCAAACGAAGACTCGAGGTAGATCTGTTGGCGTCCGCAGACCTTGAAGTCCCCTTTCATTTCCCACTTTTACTGTTCATTTCTTTCGAAATGGTTGTATTTATTTCAGACTTTCCTTGTAGACTTCTAGTTGCTCGTGTACTCGTGACTTCGGATTTTTGGGAGTAGATATTATCACGTGATTTGTATCAATACTGTGTTAAACTTGGCTTTTATTTCTTATTGAATATCATTATTGTGTCTTTAACTGTTAAAATTGGTTAACTAATTCTTTCACGTCAGCTTGCCTAGGAAGTGGACGCTAGGTGCTATCACGACCCCGAGGTTGAGATTATAGGTCGTGACACAACTCGATACTTCATAATTCATATGCGAGGCGATGATCTTTCTCCAACTTGCAAGGAATTAGAGATTTGCCAAAAGCATTGGTTGAAGCAAATCTTGTGGAGGCTACTCGTAAATTTGCTGCCGCAAATGTGGAGAGAGCATTTTCATCCATAAAGCGGATAAAAATAAAGTGCGAAATAGCGTTGGTGATCAATATTCAAATAAATGTTTAGTTTGTTACATAGAACATGAAGCATTTGAAAAGGTAAGTAATGATGCCATCATTGACCATTTTCAAAATATGAAAACTCGTCGAAGACAATTGTAAATGAATGATGTATATTTGTGGTCATATAATCTCGTCTAGGATGAAAGAATTATGTATGTCTTAGTTCTTAGTTGTAGTGACCAACTGATTATGATAGTATTTTGTTAATTGGGAGATATTTCCAAGTGGAAGAGGATGAAAGAAGTAGTTGTTTTTTTGTACTTTTCATGTAGAAGAAATTTTATGATTTTGGTAATAATGTTGGAGATTTTATGATGTGCGCTAAGTTGCCATAATTTTATTTCGTTCGATATCTTTATTTATATATATAAACCGAAAAGATGAATAACTCGAACCGAAGCACAAAGTTGATTAAACCGACTAAATATTTATCTCATTTGGACTGTATAAATAACAATACGTCTATGTATAAAATAATATGGCACACGCAACCTTCAAATCTTAGATCCGCCTCCGTAGTTGAAAGACACGTAATATGTGTAATGTGTAAAAGTCTAGAAGCTGTTTGATATGTTTTTCTACTTGACTGATGTTTGGGTTCTATAATTCATTGTATTAAGTTGATTGGTCTAATAGGAATTAGTACAACCTTTCGCTTAAATGAGAAAAAGACCGGCCAAGGGCTAGTTGAGATTATTAGCAATTTGAATAGCAATGGGAGATAATGAATACTTTCTCCGGTTCACAATAAGTGTCCAATTTACTTTTTTATTTTGGTTCAAAATAAGTGTCCAGTTATGTAATCAAGAAAGAATTCAATTTGTTTTTACAAAATAACCCCTATGTACATATCCCTAAAAAGTTTTCTTACTCCTCACATTAAATATTTAATTAGGGATAGTTTAGTCATAGTAGGTATTTTTGTATAGAATTTAGTATTTCCTTAATGGGCGTGCTAAAAGTAAATTGGACATTTATTGTGAACCGGAGGGAGTAACACTCATAAACTACTTGGTAATGTGCAACGGTCTAAACTAGAGAGATAAAACAACATTATAACCTAAAATCGAAAACTATTGGAGTGACTGTGTGTAGTTAAATATCGACATTATCTAACGTATAATGGTAGTTTTTTATATTTAGTACTGCATGCTATCACATCTCATCCATAAATGGGATTAATTGAAGTAAACCAGATTTACAGCTTGGCACTCATCATTTGATCTGGACAGTGAAACCCTCAAATAGTGGACCATAAAATTTATTTTGTTTTTCCAATTTACACAAACATATTACTTATTTATTTATTTATTTATTTGTTTCTTCATCCTTCTTCTCCATCGGGAAAAAAAGCCCTCATTTTTCACCTTCTCCGATTCAGTTTTTCATCACTAAATCGCTGCTTAGGAAACTCGCAGAAACCCTAATTTGGAATTATCAAATTTAGGGAGATTTAGGAATGAAGTGAGAGATGGGTGCAGCAGGTTCCAAACTCGAGAAAGCTCTAGGTGACCAATTTCCCGAAGGAGAACGTTACTTTGGCCTTGAGAATTTTGGCAATACTTGCTATTGTAACAGCGTTCTCCAGGTATTCCTTTTTACCATTTATTTTGATTTATCTTTTCTGTTTATTGTTTACCTCGATTTTGATTTGCATCATTTTCATGGTACAACTGTTTTTATATTTTCACTAGTTCGTGCTATCTGGAAATATGGAAAAAATGTTGTCCTTTTCTGGGATTGTTTGTGGTGGTACTATAACTATTTGATTGATTAAATGAAATAGATAAGGTTTCATATAGTTACTAGTCGGGAATTAGACGCAGTTGAGATATATTATGGTGTATGCTGGGTGATATAGTGGCAATTGTAAGTAGATAGTTATGTACTGGATTGCTATCTTTTTGTTCTAAGGTTTTTGCTTAGGGGGTGATGCTAAAAAGTCACTGAAGACCGAGAAATTGTGATGTTTTAAGAACAGAAGAAGTTCTCTGTGGATATGTCTAGACAATTCTATTATATAAATTCTCCGAATCCCATTAAAAGAGGTTAATTCTATGCTGCTCCCTTCCCTGACCTCTGGAAAGAACTCATCTTTGACCTATTGATTTTCTCAATCTCTAGGAGCAGTAGAAATGCATTACTTTTCTTTCCAGTTTACTTTGAAAAGGTTTTATACCTCCCAGAAATTTTGAAAAGCTTTTGTCAATGACTTTATTAGGCAGAAATGTATCTTCTAAACAGCTGGGTATGTACCATGGAAGAATTTAATTGCAAGCTTCAAATATAGCCCGTAAAGCGATGGGAATGGGTGGATAATTGGTTTATATGGATCCTTTTTGGGGGAAAATCTTGATAAAGTTCCAACATACCTATTGTTTGACTCTTCTACAATGTATACTATATTCTTTCCATCTTCCTACTAGGATGGATATTCTAACAGCAAAAGCATTGAGAAAAATAACATTGTCATATGCATAGTGAAGAATAAGCTATATATAGCCCGGTGAAACCTTAGTTACATTAGATTGTATTATTTTATTTTTTTGAGAAGGTAACATTTGTTGCATATATATTAACTGTATCAAAGCAGGTATAATTAACCATAATTACAAAGGGTGGTACAGGAAGATTCTCAAGTCCTTACAAGGATCCTAAAACATCAACAAAAGATTCTGGATCTTCCATGTACTCTTGCTTACACCAAAAATAAAAAAGAGCTAAACAATACATTTTCATCCTCTGGATTGTACTATGTCTATCTTCAAAACACCTTTGGTTTCTCTCTTTCCAAACAGTCCACCAAATGCAAGCTAGGACAATCTTTCATCTCTCTTTCTGATTGGGGGAGCTACAGGGGAGCTACCGAGTCTGTTTCAGCATTCTAGAAGTTCAATAATACTTCTTGGCATTACCCACATGATTCCTTTCAAGTTAATGAAAATCCTCCAAATTTGTTCTGTTATCTTGCAGTGCAAAAACAGATGGTTGATTGTCTCTGCCTCTTCTCCGCATAAGTAGCATCTGGAGCATAGGTGGAAGCCCCTCTTGATAAGATTATCCTGAGTTAAGACTGCTTTTCTTGCTAGCAACCACGTGAAGCAAGCAACTTTGTATGGAATTTTGACTTTCCAAATTAGTTTCCAAGGCCAACTTCCAATCTGATTATTAGAGGTGTTGTATTCCTTATAGGCAGACTTGACTGAGAATTTACCTTGCTTATCCCTTTGCCAGAACATACAATCTTCAGGAGTGGATGTCCCTTTGAATTGATCCAAGGTGTTGTAGAATTCTGTTAGCCTGACGATCTCCCAGTCATTGAATAGTCTTCTATAGCTAAGGTTCCATCCTTGGTTTGACCATACATCTCCCACTGTTGCTACTTGTTGCTGGTTCAGACTATAGATGTCTGGGAAAGTCTGTTTCAAAGGGCACTTTAGATTGTATTATTGGCTACAAGAATAGATTATGGGAGAGGAAAGTTCCTCAGTTGAAACTTTATTTAAATGACGGCTCCTCAAGATGTTCTTTTTCTTTTAGAATTTACTTGATTAGCTTTAAGTATTCCTTGAAAAGATGTTCTCCCTGTGTCTCTTCAAGGAGGTAGTTCCACTCTTCATGTAGAACTTCTTGGTAAGAGGTTATTGTCATCCAACTTGATAAATATGCTACTTATCATGGTACATGTATATGCAAATTCATTAGAATGCAATTCAGCGATTTGCTTTCTCGCAAAAAAACGTAAATGAGATGTAGCAGATGTTATATCTATTTCAAATGTGCAGCACAAGAAAGTTTTGACTAGTCAAATTCTCTCCAGTTCAAAACCATGTCAATAAAGGGAGGAAAAGACGGAAAAAAAAGAGAGGTCATGGAAGAGAAAGGTTATGGCATGAAATTTCACCAAGTAAAACCTGCTGGGAGGAAGTAAATTTGCATCTTGAAAAACTGTCTTTCCCAGTTCACGCCTATTACAATCTTCATATAATTAAACCAATTATGCCATACATTAGGACGAACTGAGATTGGACTCAGTTTTTTTTCCAAAGTGTTATAGGTTTTTCTTAGAGCAAATGTTGGGAAAAGAGCATATCATGAATGGATATGAATGCATCTCCTAAAGGAAGTTACAAAAATCTCGATCCAAGTTCATGTAGTTGAAGAGTTTTATCAAGCACACATCTTTTGAAATGGAAAGGGGAAGTACTACAGAAATGTCTAGTTAAATAGAAGCAGACGAAAACAAGTTCTTATCATCTCACGGAAGCAGAAAGATTCCTAAAATTAGGAATAAGAAAAATCAATGACAAGTTTCCTCCCAGCATGTAAAGCCCTTAACCAAGCTAGAGGAGGAGTTTGGTTTGGCTAAAGTTGAAATTGGGATATCGAGTCCAATGGGGCAAGCAATATTGGTAGTGTATTATTAGAAAGAGAAGTGAAAAGATGACACACCACTCTATTTTTATAATGGTGGTGTCTTGGCCTACTTGCGCACACCTAATTTAATCCTTTAGGTACCTGCTCTCTCTCACCAGCATAAATATCAGGTATTTCTGTCGATCAAGGCTTAAACAGATTGGAAGAAATTGCATTTTTCGCCTATGTTGGGATTTAAACCTTTGTCTCCCATGGTCCATTCAGCTCCATTGACCGATAGGCGATACCCTTGAATAAAAAGATGACGCATCATGACATTAGAAAAATGATAAGAATGAATGCATCACGTTGAACAATTCTAGTTAGCTCCATCACTTTTTTGCGAAACTAGGGAAACAAGTCATGCAAATCAAAAAACTTTTGTACGCAAAGAGCCTCAACCTACAAAGTCAAATCTCAAGATAGGAGATGAAACACTATGAAGAAGACGAAGAAAAAGGTGAAAGTTGTCAATTGCGACGAAGGAGAGAAGAAATAGAATCCAAGGGGAAGAGGTCAAAAGAGAAAAAGAATTAGGATAGGTATTTCGCCTTGGCTTCGAAGGATCATAATCCCCTTGTCATGTATGATTGGTAAGTATGGGTGCGAAGCATGTGGTGGATCCTCAAGATTATCCAAAGGCTGCTTTTGGTTTGTTTAGGATACACTGTAGGGGAGATAAAATTGAAGCTGATGAACGATGTTGGGACAATAGCACACTTGTTAACATCAAAGGAGTAGAACCATCTAAGTAAACCTTAGCACAAATGCGATGTCATCGTGCACAACTAAGGCAAATCAAGTGGAAATGACCAGTACAGTTCCATCAACTTCGAGGGATATTTTTGTGACCAACTCAGTGCACGTTGCACCCTCCTTGATTGGACCTGACATTTCACAACTAGACCTTACAAAGAAGGAAGATAATAGTGAGTTGATAGGATATATTATGAACAAATAGATGAAGACAACTTTGTTATGTCATAGAGGAATTTGCAATTTTCGTGAGTAACGGGCCATGAGAAAGAGGCAATTTAGTGTTCACTAAGATCGAAAATGAATGTAAGTGAAGGGGAGTTAGGGATGAGATCACACTGATTGTTCAAAAAATAAAATTGGAGGGGCGTTGTAATTTAGAATCGAAGAGATTGGTAGCCTCAATGAACTATGAAGGGAGAAACAAGGAGAACAATAAAAGTGGGCGAGAAAGAGAGATGGATTGATTGATTGAGTAAAAGGGAACGAGGAGTGAGATCAATCGATTGATTGGGTGGAGCAGAACGAGTGATTAAAAATATGAGAAGTCTTTGAGACAAAGTTAAGGAGGTGATATTTGTGTTGTATGGACTAAAGAGGAGTTAGAAACCTTGAGAAATCTTTTTAATTCTTTTGACTGTTGGGAACATTTGTTGTCTTCATAAATGGTAGGGTTGCAGTACCTATGGTATTACCACCATGTTTGTGCAGATATTTCGTAATAATTTATTATGATTTATTTAACAAAAAGAACAAAAAGAAACATCAAATGAGAAAGATCCTCCGAGTGGCGGGTGGTATCGAGAGACAAATTAAAGTAAGAGATTTAAGTGGATGGAAATTATGTACAAGAAGTTTAAGATGTGTTTGAACTTGAACATGGTGAAGATAGGTCTTATGGTTGGACTAAGCAATGGAATTCCATAAGATATGACCCTCTCTCGTATGTATTCCAACTGCTTTCTTCTCATTCAGTCTTGTGTCACTTATCTTTTCACACTATCAGTCTTTGTTTAATTGACATGTCTACCTCCTGTTTGACCTGCATCTGTCAAATGTCGAACAAGATAATGTGAATAAAGTCTTAGCTCTATCATTATATTGGATGTCATCAGCTCTTATAAAAGCTTATATTTGTTAGAGGGCACATTTTTATTAGTGATTTATGTCTTTAAACGTGTCTCCTTGCGGACTAAATTATTTTCGCTGTGTCAAGCAAGTGAATTTGTTTGATGAAGGGAGGGCAGTGAGACTTAAACATATCTTTTTGAATTTTATGACCTCCTTCATTTAAAAATTTGAAGACATAAATAAGTATAAGTGTGCCTCTTTTTAAGTTTTCTGATGAGGTGACTGCACAATTCAATAATTTAGATATGAGAAGTTCAACTGCCATCACTCTATCTGCATACAGGTTGAAGCAAAATCCAAAAAATATTTCAAAGATGGACTTTGGTTTGAGTTTTTGGAATGTTGAAAATGGTGAATAGCCGCTTTAAATACATTGCATCTTTTTTTCGGTTTGAAACGTGGAAGCTATTTCTTCTTAGCCTTATGATGTACTGTCTGCTTGCTCATTGCGATGGATTGTTATTGTCTGTTAGGGTGGATTGAATTATCCAAAAAAGAGACGTTGTATGCATACATGTTTTGTCTTATATGTGTTATTTTATGTATGATCCTGAAGTTGATAGCACTATCTTGTTCTTCTTTTCTTTTTTCAACAGGCTCTATATTTCTGTGTTCCATTTCGAGAACAACTACTGGAGTATTTCTCAAATAACAAAAATCTCGCTGACGCAGATGAAAATCTCTTGACATGCCTTGCTGACCTGTTTATGCAGGTATTATTTGATGATTGTTGACATTTTCCTAATTGTTTTCCCTTGATCATTTAATTATGATGCACAAGTAAACAGAATTTTGTATTAAGCTGCTAATCAGAACCCCATAATTTTGCTTCCCATATCTGCAAGAAACGGCAATCTTTGAATTGTTGGGAGAGATCCTTGGCTGAATTTCCGTTCTTTCTTTTTTATCGAATGTCCCGGAAGGAAGAACATCCATTCTCTCTATTTAGAGAATTTTGTGATTATTTTCCAACATCTGGAACGTACATATACAAGACATTAACTGGCAAGGAGAACTTTTTTGTTTTTTGTTTTTTTATGAAGGATAATTAGGAAATTTCGTTTCTCTAAAAACAAAATAGGATTTAATTTTAAATGCACAATCCGCATTTTCACGTTTAACAAAACTAAAATGTTTCTCTTTTCTCTGTGTCTCATTATGTTAATCAGACAAGCAGAATCTTGTTGAGATGTTCTTAGGTTTCTTTCTTTGTTTTTATACTTCTCACATGCACAAAAGGAAAAAGGAATTCTTCAAAGTAGTGAGAGTCCAGTAGCCAACTCTTGGATGGGACTAGGGTAGTTGTTTTCAGGGTATGAATGTGGATGCAATCTTTTGGAAGTTTTGTTTCCCGATCACAGGTTATTTGAAGAATTCAGATTTTATGCAAATTATAATTTTATAGTTTATGACTTTCTGTTTGGTTGTTTCACCTGTGAGCTCATCTTTAAAAACATCTTCTGACCATTTGAGGTTTTGTCAGGGGGGTTTTCAGTTTGCCTTGAAAAAAATCATCAATTGGCTTAAGGCAGTTTTATTTTATTTGTAGGGGAGACATGGAATTTTGTTGTTGTTGCTTGTTCCTGTAAGGATGAAAATTAAATTGAAGATTGGTTCCTAGATGGATGTGCATAAAGTAATTCTTGTGCTTGTTGATGGCCTGTACAGCAGGCATTTTGCTTTCCATCATCAGTTTATTTCGTAGTTCCTTGCCGCTAGTACTCATTGGCTGAGAGTTGTCTTGAGATCTATACCGCGTTCTTGCTGTTAAGTAGACTGTTCAATTATTCTTTGGTTTATTCTCTTAACTATTTTTTGCTTCCATAGAAAAGAGTGAATGCATATATGATTTTTTTCTGCTAAAGCTTAGGCTCCAAATAGGTGAAGACGTTTAGTCCAATCCAACGAAATGTTAACAATTGACAATTTGGTCACATAAAAGTTGCTCTGCAGTCTGCTACACTTTTGGGAACTTGAAACTGAACTTTTGATCACCTTTGGTAATGCAAAATAAAATTATTATTAGAAAATAAAAAGATCAAGTAATTCATTGACTTTCACTGTCTGTCACACACATAAAATGTGAGACCATCTTTTATGACTTCGAAAAGGCTTGAATTAGCTAAACTTGTAGACGGTTTATTTCCTACCTTCTGTTTGTTCTTCGTTAGGTGGTTGCACATCATTACTTTGAATCAGTAATATCCTTGCCTCCTTTATTTACAGATATTCAGAAGCACATATGCCAGAATTTGTATCTTTTTGCATTACGTGAGCCCATGATCAATATTGTACTTCATCATTCCACCTCTGGGCTTATTCTTGTTATTTTTGTAGATAAGCTCGCAAAAGAAGAAAACTGGTGTCATTGCTCCCAAGCGCTTTGTACAGAGATTGAAGAAGCAGAATGAGATTTTCCGCAGTTATATGCATCAGGTGTCCTATAGTCACTTTTTTTAAAATGCTAGTTAGATACTAATATGCCTTTTTCCAATAAAGTGTGGGGCAGATAGCCTCCAAGTTTATCTGTACAGGTTAACAGAAAACCCCTTTTACCTCCTTTTATTTGCATTTCATGAATTGTGTGCTTTACTCCCTTTTGGTGTTACGAAACTGCTATAATGTGAAATTGCTAGAAATCCTAAAACTAATGAGTTTCATCTCATATTTGCCTCATTTTCTATTGGGAAAAAGGTCAAATTTATCCCTCTACTTTAGTAAATTGTCCACGTTTATCCCTAATTCTACTATCGGACCAACTACGTCCCTACCATTAAGAAAGTAGATAAAAAATCCCCAACCATAACGGTTGTCCACTGTGGCAAGGAACCCCCTCAATAAAAGATGCCACGTAATTAAATAACCCACCCCTTACCTTTCTTTCTTAATATTTCGTTTTCATTCTAAATTTTTATTCTTTTTTCTCTCATTTTCCCTACCATCAGAATCTCTCATCTCCCTTGCCCTCCACCATTACAGTAGGTAATAAAATTTCGCCGGAAAAAATGGTCCCTCTTTCATTTAGCAGTTGTCGGCGCCGCGAGAGCAACTGGCCAGATCACATCCAGAAAACAATCTATCTCTCTCTCCCTCCTACTATATCCGCCTGCAACCTACCGGACCACCACCACTAAAAACCAGATCTGTCTGAACACAACCGGAATCCATCAGATCCCACAACTCTTCGACCACGATTCACCTCCCATGGATATGGTTGATTTGAACAATATTACAGTTTATTAACCAAGCCACCATTAAAGTGAGTAATAAAATTTCGCCAGAAAAAGGGGTCTCTCTCTCCTTTAGCAGTAGCCGGCGCCGACGAGATCAACTGGTCGACTAACCACGGCAAAGACCAGCACTAATCTCGTCCCTGTTAACTCTCTGTTGGAGGAAACTATATGGGGCACTTCTTTACTATGCTACTGTAATCTCGTTTACTTTTTCTTCCGCATGTCGCCGACCGTCCTCCGCCATTGCAAAACCCCTTGTAATTTCCTTATTTTTGGACTACACACAAAACCCTTCTCTAGAATTCTCTCAATCACAACGGGCGCACAATTTTTGTTGATAAAAATTATTCTCGTTTGGTGTTAAAATTAGAAGAGGAACACCTGAAAATTGAAAGGTAGTGTTGGTAAAACCCAGGTGTTGGTACGTGAAATATTTAGAGAAGTAGTGAAAATGTGCAGTAAAGAGTTCTTGTGTGGAGAGATTTGGTACAGCCGAAGGAATTTATTGGGGCATTTCGTGGTGGAAAAGATGAGGCTAATATAATTGGTGGAGGGAAAGGGATCAGATGGTAGGGAAAAGAAAAAGAGAAAAAGAAGTAAAATTAAAAGAATAGAGATTTAGAGTAAATTATGTGGATTATTTAATTACGTGGCATTTTTTATTGAGGGGGTCCCTTGCCACAGTGGACAACCGTTAGGGTTGGGGATATTATTATCTACTTTCTTAACGGTAGGGACGTATTTGGACCGATAGTAGAACTAGGGATAAACGTGGATATTTTACTAAAGTAGAGGGACAAATCTGGCCTTTTTCCCTTTTCTATTTTCATGCTGCATTTGGTTGTATTTTTCTTGAGCCAGTGTGTGATTGTTAAATTTAAATGTGTTGAACTGGAAATCCTTTTCCTAGGCCAGTCAAATGATCAGATCTGCTCCAGATCGAATGAAAATCGCCTGCTTAGAGTTGATTGTGTTGCAGAGGAGAATATCATTGCTTTAATATCTAGTGTACAACCTCTAATAAAATGAAAGTGAGAAGCTACTGTATTTAGCTTGAGGGCAACACTCAAAGCCTGTCCCCCTGCCTCAGGGGCTTAAATTTGTTATCTGTGAAGAGTTCTCTCTGCCTTTTTGTTTGTCCACATGAAACTTCAAATATTGGTGTGCTAGTTTGCAAACATTAGTTATCATGTTAATTTAGTGATTACGAGCTAAGTATATTTTTGGATATTCAAATCGCTTCAGATTGTTTCTGAGCCGAGGGTCTTCCAGAAACAGCCTTTCTACCCCTCTGGGGTAGGGGTAAGGGCTGCGTATCTACCCTCCCTCGACCCCACTAGTGGGATTCTACTGGGTTGTTGTTGTTGTTGTAAATTGCTCCAGATTGTTCTCCTTTGTGGGGGAGCACGCAGGTGGTCATCAGATCCTGCTTTGTTTAAGACTTGCTTTCTATGAAGTTTGTCCCTGAAATTATTGGACTCACATTCCAAATAATTGTTAGCTAAATGATACTGATCAAACAGAATTAACTGCTATATGCTTTTGACTTTTAAGTATTCATCAGTTACTCTTTATTTCTCCTTTATGTGTTGGTGCATATATGCTCTGATGCACTTCCCCACCACTCATGTCTATAGATATCTTTCTTTGTTAGGACGCGCACGAATTTTTGAATTATTTGCTGAACGAACTGGTTGACATACTGGAGAAAGAAGCCAGTGCTGCTAAAAGCGATCAAGAAACTTCTTCCCCAACAGAAAAGATTGCAAACGGACCAACCAGTATTCATGTTAATGGGGCTAAAAAGGAGCCCTTGGTCACATGGGTGCACAAAAATTTCCAGGTACGCTTGCTTGTCTTAGTGGTTATCAGCTTATAGACCGTCATTTCTGGCAATAACGTCACTTGAAACGTCAGCAATTGTATGCCTTCTTTTTACAGTTTCATCTGCAGCAGGCCTGTTTAAATTGGGTTGTCTGGTGCATAGTACTTTATGATTGGATCTTACATTAGTCTTGCCATGTACCTTTTCTAGTCGCTGACTATAAACAAGGAAATAAAGAATATTTTGAGTGATAAAAAAGAACTGTTAGTTTACATTACGGATCTGCTTTGAGCCCATACTTGAAATGGTGCATGCTAGCAAATGATGTTATGATAGACATCAAAATTAGTGAAAAAATCAATCAAAGCTAGATGTGAACTCTAAATAGAAGGGTTTCTTATCAAGTAAGAATATATGCATGGTAAGTTTGCCTCCATAAGAAGAATGAAAGCGAAGTGAGATTTCACAAGCTTGTGGTTCTTAAATTGAGACAATTTAGATATTTAGGCTGAAAATGACATGATAAATACTATAACGAACACAAAGAATTCAGAAAGGATCGCTGAGAGGTGTGCTACTGGAATGTTATGCGATATGAATATACCTGACAGGCTAACAATTTATATGATGGTCGAAATGGAGGAGTGTTATGGCAATGCTATGTGATAGGAAGACACCTAACAATAGTGAGAGGCAAGTTCTATGAAACGATCGTCAGACCAGCAGCGTTAGACATGCGTAAATATTCGAGATCTAAGATTCAATGTATCCACAAAGCTAACATCCTAAAAATGTGGATGTTATTATGGATAGACAGTTATATAAGACTGACCAAGGTCTAAAATTATCACATCTGACAGAGGGAGCAAGTAGCACAGGTAGAGAATGATATGGCATAAGATCACCTTGTGGTTTAGCCATGTCTATGTAGACTTATATATGCACCGGCCCGTTGATGTTGCACTTTAGAAATTGAGGATATGAAAAAAAGAGGTAAATCTAAAAACATATGAAAAAAGTCGTCACAAAAGATTTACAATCTCCAAATTTATGCAGACCTAGTTAAGGTCCAACATGATACACGATAAGGTCACATGATGTATGCTATTTGCTGAAGATATTGTGCTAATTGACGAAACTAGTGAGGGTGTTAACCAGAAGCTTGAACTGTGGAGAAGTACTTTAAAGAGTAACGTTTTAGGATAAGTAAAAGTAAAACGGAATATATGTACGACAAGTTTAGTAAGCATAAGAAAAGTGAAGCTAAGGTGAGATTAGACGGGCTTGCGGTGCCTAAATGCTTGTTACATGGGAATGGAATGATAGATGAAGCTGTTACACGTAGAATCAAAATCGAACGGTTGAAATGGAGAAATGTTACTAGTTTGCTATCTGATACTAGGATCCATACCAAAGTGAAAGGTAAGTTCTATAGAACATTTATTAGATCAGTAATATTGTATGGAAGTGAATGTTGGATTGCTAAAGTCCAACACATTCACATATGAGTGTCGTAAAGATGTGGATGCTAAGATGGATTTGTCATATGCCCCTAGGGCCTAGCTCAAGTGGCAAAGGGTGGTGGATTTGTGTCTTAGGTCACAGGTTCAAGCCCCCACACCATGCAAAGCAAAGCCTGGTATTTAAGTGGAGAAGGGTAGAGGGGCGGGCCCATTATCCACCGAGTTTCGAAGGCTGCGGTTGGTCCAAAGGATCGGCCCCAGACGGATTTCTCGGTCATCAAAAAAAAAGAAGATGGTTTGTCATATAAAGATTAGATAAAATTAAAAATGACCACATTCCCCAGAAGGTGTAAGTAGCACAAATCGAGAATAAAATAAGAGAATGTCGCTTGAAATGGTTTGCCTATGTCTTGTGTTGTCCTCTAGATACATTGGTTTGTAGGTGTGAAATCATGGTGAGGGAAGGTGTTAAGAAGGAACGACGTAGACCTAGAATCACACGTAACGAAGTTGTCCGGAAAGACCTACAATTTCTTGGAATCCATGCGAACTTAGCGAAAGTTAGGTCTCAATTGAAAAGAAAGATCTATATAGGTGATACCAGTTAGTTGGGACTTGGGCATGTGTTTTAGTTATGTTAATACGTTTATTTTAGGTCCAACATTTTCCAGGAGTTATTTAACCCTATCAAACATTTATATACTATTAGAAAATATAGAGAATTCTAATATTGTTTATTGTTTTTATTTTATTTTATATAATATTGGTTTGAGATGAGTTTAAACAGAGAAACATAGTCAGTAGGGATTCATGCATTTGACCCAATTTGTTTGGGATTGTAGTTGTTATTGTTTATTATTTAATAACACTTGTATTAGCTGTGTCAAGAGTTGTTTTTTAGTATTAGAGAGTTATATGTCAGTGTAGGAGAAGTGTGAGATTTAGTGGGCGTTTGGACATAAGAATCGTAAAATTCCAAAAAAAAAAAATGAAAGTAAATTCAAGTGAAAATGATATTTGGAAATTAGAGTTGTGTTTGGACATGAATATAACTTTAGGTTGTGTTTGAAGTTTTGTGAGTAATCTGAGTGAAAATTTTGAAAAACAGCTTTTTGGATTTTTTTCAAAATTTCGAAAAATTCCAAAATGCATCTTCAAAGTGAAAATTGAAAATTTTATGAACAAACGGTGATTTCGAAAAAAAGTGAAATTTTCGAAAAAAAAGGAAAAACTTCTTATGTCCAAACGGGCTCTTAGAGAACTCCTGATTTTCTAATTTATTTTAAATGACAAATTATTAGTATTGGAATGAAGAAAGCCTGAATAGAGCGAGTGGTCATAAGAATTCTTATAGTCGAGCCAACCATTTTCCGATCAAGGGATAGCTGATTGATTTTCACTAATCAGTCTGCTCTTCTTGTATCCACAAACCTAGTAGGTCAGTAAGTGCCTGATATTGCATCCTTATACCGCAATATACAGAGGTGTCTGACCTCTCTTATCAAAACTAAAAGAAAGGAAGGAAAAAAAGAGGAAGAGTTCAGAAGTAGAACTAAGATTTTGACATCATTTCTTTGACCGTATGGAAATGAAAGTACGAGTGTTATTAACCTTGTAAAATAAAAAAAGAAAGTATTTTATCTGGAGTTTTGGTTTCTCTGTTAAACTAGTACTCACTAGACTCTTTAATTGACTTCGTTTACTTCCAGGGTATACTCACAAATGAAACGAAGTGTTTGTGTTGTGAGACTGTAACTGCAAGAGATGAGACATTTCTTGATTTGAGCCTCGACATTGAACAGAACAGTTCAATAACTAGCTGCCTGAAGAATTTTAGTTCCACAGAAACCTTGAATGCAGAGGATAAATTCTTCTGTGACAAGTGTTGCAGGTATAATGTGTTTTTATTTTTATTTTTTCAATTTATGTTTTCTTTTTTTCTTTGGGTTTTCCTGTTGGACACCCCCTTCGATGCATATACCTAGGTGACATAGCTGCAGCAAACTAGCATGACTCATCTCTTCGTATTTTATCATTACCAAACCAACTAATTCACCATTTTTGAGAACTTAGCTTGCAGGAAGCTCAGAAGAGGATGAAGATTAAAAAGCCCCCTCACATCCTGGTTATCCACTTGAAGCGATTTAAGTACATTGAACAGCTTGGTCGGTATAAGAAGCTCTCTTACCGTGTTGTCTTCCCACTTGAGTTGAAGCTAAGCAATACAGTTGAGGATGCAGATGCGGAGTATTCCTTATTCGCTGTGGTAGTCCATGTTGGGAGTGGACCAAACCATGGACACTACGTGAGCCTTGTGAAGAGTCACAACCACTGGTTGTTCTTTGATGATGAGAATGTCGAGATGATTGATGAGTCGGCTGTTCAAACTTTCTTTGGTTCGGCTCAGGAGTATTCCAGCAATACAGATCATGGGTACATCTTATTTTACGAGAGAGTCTCCAATGGAATAGTAGAAAAATGAGTTTAGCTTATTTCCAATTTTGAACTCAATTTCTCCCTCTAATCATCAATTTTATTATTTGCTACTTCTCTGTAGTTTGTTCAAAGATTTTCTAGTGAGTTGACATGAAATGTGAAGCATACATATCTAGGTTGTTGCCTTGTACAGTGGATGGTGGAAGCTTACCATCTATATTTCCAACAATAAAAGGGAAAAAGGATATGTAGTGTATGTGATAATTTAAGTTTCAAAGACCTTACTCTTCAGTTTAGGGTGTCTGCTCAGCTACTATAATTCTTTTTCTAGTTTCAAAACCTTATTCTGCCTTTTCTTTCCCATGAGCCAAAGAGCTACAGATTGCCTTTTCAACTTTATATCTGAAGATGAGACTACTTTTACTTACGAGACAAACTCTATGATGCTAGTTTTGATTCATATGACTTCAGCCCCTAAAACAAAATGCGGAAGAATAAAAGATCAACCAATATTTCTTCCATCTATTTACTATTTTACTAATCAAATTTTAGTGAATAGAGAAGTTATTCTAATCTTAATGCACGGGATGAATTATGAGGCAATTCCCCAAAACATGGTAAGGTGGGGATTTGGAAATTTGTTTTATCCATTTAGGCAGCAGTTAGTTGCAACGGAGTATAGTGTCAACCATCAACAATAACTGCAAGGGCCATTAGCATAGATGCATATCCAAGGCTCTGAATAGAGTATAAAGAAATTGCTATATAAAAGAATCAGGGTGTCAAAAATTTGAATACCTAAGCCAAAAATGAACCACACAGATTCCCTTCACAAAATAGCACAACTTTACATGTACTGTTGTAGATAAATCAATTGCTAAATTTGTTGCATCCAACCACAAGTTCTTACAATTGCTAATGGTTTCCGTTGATGCTGTCTAGCCAGTGATTTGCATAACAGGTCCGACTCTATTGCTGCCAACCATACTGCTGGTTACGGTTTCCACTCATTTGGTTAGAACCTCTCCCTGTGCCAGAACCTCCATATTGACCACTTTGGGAGTAATTAGGAGGAACACCATAGCCACCACTTGGTCCCCGAGGACCACTGGAAGCCACCCCACTACCAGGATAAGGTGGGGCTCGTCCCTGAGGTGGATATGTCCCACTACTATAACCTCCGCCTTGTGCCCCACGATCTTGATAATACCCCCCACCAGGGTTTCCACCTGGAGGATACCGATTTTGGCCTCCAGGACCACGAGGCTTTCCATATTGATGATGACCAGCTCCAGCAGATATTGCAGGCTGGGTTTGATGATTAGGTCCACCCCAGTGCTGGGAATGACTTTGCCCAGACTGTTGGATAGGAGGGAGGCGTGAATGTTGCTGTGGGTGCTGCAGCTTCTGTCTTTTAGCCAATTCTTCATTCTGTCGCTGCTGTTGCCGTTTTTTCTTAGTCTGGAACTCGTGTGATGATTCGTATTTAGGTAGGCTGTTTAACAGAGTAGAAACAAGTTGTTAGATGAAAAGATATATATGTATACATAGCATAATATATCTCAGGATACGCTTTAACTGACGTTAAGTCGTTAACCCATAAAAATCTCAGATTAGTTGGACCACAGGTGGTTAGAT
The DNA here is from genome assembly GCF_001879085.1 of Nicotiana attenuata. Taxonomy (NCBI): domain Eukaryota; kingdom Viridiplantae; phylum Streptophyta; class Magnoliopsida; order Solanales; family Solanaceae; genus Nicotiana; species Nicotiana attenuata. Next base: position 606,714 of record NW_017670398.1, read on the forward strand.
GTAAGAACATTGGCCAAGATGTCTCCAGATCCATTATAGGGAATACAATATGCACAAACAGCACTGAGAAATGTGGATGCAAAAGCACCTTCTAGGATCACAAGGTAAGGGGTCGGTCCAGAAATATTCAGCATCTAGAGCATCCTTTGCACATATTCTCTACAGAAAAAGAGGCATCGATCAAAATTGGAATTACTTGGTGAATAGAAAATATGCCATATGCAGTCAAACAGCTTATAATATAATTTAAAGACATTGAAGTAAAGTTCAGATGTCTCTGTAAGAACGGAAAGATATCCAAACTGGGGTTACACGAGATAATAAAAATGTCAAAAGTCTGTTATCCTTTTGAAGTAATAAATAGATAAATAGAACTGATAGAGCTCCATTTTGTTGGCTTTCAATAACTCATGCTGGCTTGCTCAAGAAAATATCTAGATCCCGCTGTAAATAATAAGGCAAAACCAGTAAAATATACATATAAGTCAGAAGGGAAATGCATCAAGATATATGGAAGCTGTTCCAGTTTACTGGTGCTATTTTTCCGTCCAGGTTTTTGAAACACAATCAACAACACTTTAATCCCATATTAAGTGGGATTGAATATATGTATCCTCGGTACCCTTTCCACTCTATTTAGGACCATTTCGTTCCATATTAAATAGTTTGGCTTGTACAACAATTTGGGGTTCTCTAAAATCTTACTTACCCCTATATTAACATACAAATAGTACATAACAAAAGGAAACGGACTCCTAACAACCAGTTCGGGTTCATGGCCGGTCGTTCGACTACGGAAGCTATCCACCTTATTAGGAGGTTGGTGGAACAGTACAGGGATATGAAGAAGGATTTGCACATGGTGTATATTGACCTAGAGAAAGCGTATGACAAGGTCCCTAGGGAGGTTCTTTGGAGATGCCTGGAGGTAAAGGTGTGTCGGTAGCTTACATTAGAGTGACCGAGGACATGTATGAAGGAGCTAAGACTCAGGTTAGGACAGTGGGAGGCGACTCGGAGCATTTTCTGGTTGTTATGGGGTTTAGGATATGCGCTCAGCCCGTTCTTATTTGCCCCGGCAATGGACGCACTGACCAGGGGCGTACGCAGGTGTTTTTATAAACGGTGTCACCATTTTAGACATGAACAAATAAAAAAATTATTCTAATAATATCATATTTAAAAATATAATCAGGAAAAGAATATAACACAAGCAGCATCCCTCCAATTCAAAAAATGTATGTCCTAGTCAAGTAGTACAAAAGTATAAAAAAGCAAAATGAGGCTACACAGGTTCGAACTCACAGGCCTGCACAGAAATCTTCAGGCTTTGACCAGATAAGCTAAACGCCTCTTTGTGACAAGTGGTGTCACTTATTTAAATTTACCGTTTTTCTTGTTTTTTCATTTGAATTATATATAAATAATTAGTAAAAAATTTCGACAAAGCGGTGTCACGTGACACCGCTTGGGCTAAGGTAGATCCGCCCCTGGCACTGACACACCATATTCAAGGGGAGGTGCCATGGTGTATATTATTTGCTGATGACATAGTTCTAATTGATGAGACGCGAGGCGGCGTTAACGAGAGGCTGGAGGTTTGGAGACAGTCCCTTGAGTCTAAGGATTTCAAGTTGAGTAGGACTAAGTTATAATACCTGGAGTGCAAGTTCAACGACGTGACGGGGAACCGGGCATGGACGTGGGGCTTGACTCACGGGTCATCCCCAAGAGAGGAATTTCCAAGAACCTTGGATCGGTTATCCAGGGGGATAGGGATATCGACGAGGATGTCACACATTGTATAGGGGTGGGGTGGATGAAATGGAGGTTAGCAGATGGAGTCCTGTGTGACAAAAAAGTGCCACCGAAATGAGGATGTTGAGGTGGATGTGCGGGCAAAGTAGGATAGATAAGATTAGGAATGAAAATATTCGAAAGAAGGTGGCGTGGCTCCCATAGATGATAAGATGCGGGAAACGAAACTTAGATGGTTCGGGCACGTGTGGAGGAGAAGCCTAGATGCCCAGATAAGGAGGTGTGAGCGGTTGGCATTGGCGGGTATGAGAGGGCGGCTTAAGAAGTATTGGGGAGAGGTGATCTGACATAACATGGCGCGGCTCCAGATTTTCGAGGACATGGCCCTTGATAGAAAGGTGTGGAGGTCGGGCATCAGGGTCGTAGGTTAGGAGGTAGTTGAGCATTTTCCTACTTCGTACCGAGTGTGAGGTTAGCCTGATAGTGTTTTGTCTAGACTGCTAATGGTTAATGTTGTGTTCACACTATTTTTCCGTTTTTCCATAGTACCAGGCCATATTTACTGGTTATTGTTAGTGCTTTTCCATCTATTTTCTGGCGCTTACGATGCTATTATTATTTTTCTGGTTTATGTTGTTGGTACTGATCTATTGTCTCTTTTCGTCTTCTTGAGCCGAGGGTCTATCGGAAACAGCCTCTCTAGTCCCTCGGGGTAGGGGTAAGGTCTGCGAACATACTACCCTCCCCAGATCCCACCTATGAGATTTTACTAGGTTGTTGTTGTTGTTGGACTCCTAACAAATACCAGGTAACAACAGCTAGCTTTGTTACCTACCCTTGATCCAAACTAGTGTAAATGTAACAGCAACTAACCTTAATCCAAACTGGTTGGTGCCTACATGAATCTTTAGATCCTGTTTTGTTCTATCCTTAGCTAAGTATGCATTGGTCATGAGTGATGCAGGTCTTTTAGATACCTTCCTTTCATGTTACCTCGTCCTTTTAAATCACTTTTTAATCATCATATTGGTGCATCTATGGATACAAGTCCACTTACGACATGGCCAAACCATTTCAAGCAACCTCGCTCTTTATCCAATTGTCTTCGCTCTTTACCCAATTGTCTGCCACCTGCACCATCTGTTGAATCCAATCAGTCCTAACCTCGTCCAGTATTTATGATCATACACCCTTTTTTAAATCTGCATTTTTACGACATTCATCTAGTGTATTACGCCTTAGAAGCCCAATATTCACCACCACATAACATCACTAGTCTCACAACCATTTTAAAACACTACTCTTTCACATTGACGGGTATCTTTTTCTTTGAAAGGTAATGGGGTATGTTAACATTCTTCCATTTCAAAAATCGTTTATAAGTTAAAACACACTACAATAAAAGTCACCGATGTTGTGATCGGTACTTCCACTAGCTCGGTACTTCCACTAGCTGAGCAACTATAACACTTAAATTTGTGTCATTTAACTTAGAAATAGTAAACCATCCATGACTCTCATTCTATAAATTATTTTAGAAAGATAATTATATTATAACAGCAGCACTAAGGAAATGCTACAATATTTACAGGTGACTCTCATTCTATAAATTATTTTAGAAAGATAATTATATTATAACAGCAGCACTAAGGAAATGCTACAATATTTACAATAAAAGTCACCAGTGTTGTGATCGGTACTTCCACTAGCTGAGCAACTATAAGAATTAAATTTGTGTCATTTAACTTAGAGATAGTAAACCATCCATGACTCTCATTCTATAAATTATTTTAGAAAGATAATTATATTATAACAGCAGCACCAAGGAAATGCTACAATATTTACAGGTGAGCAGAAAATCAAAAAAGAAAAGAAAAAAAGGAACCCCTTTCTAGTCTTGCAAGGATTCTGAGGGGACAAATATTGAACTCCTTCTAGCACCAAAAAGAAAACAAATTGTTTCTCCTCTTTCTGCCTCTGTTCTAGTAGAGTAGGCAACTGTGCGGTAGTTCTCGCTATTACCACTTTTAGGCCAATTATGTTCGGGTATATGTGTTATAGCTTTGTTGTCACTTTGCAATGAATGAAAAAATGGTTTATATTTCCTGCTTCTTCCCACATAAGTGGCACCTACTGCACGAGAAATTACCCATTTTTTTAAAGGTTGTCATGTATTAAACATCCCCAGACCCCACTTGTAGGATTACACTGGGTTTGTTGTTGTTGTCGTCATGTATTAAACATGCATTTTGGGCCAGCAACCAAGAGACACGGAACACTTTGAATAGGGTTTTTGTTATCCAGATCAGATACCAGAGCCGCTGACTGCGCTAAAGGCTTGTCTAGTAAAAGTCTTGTAACAAGAGTTTTACAACGAAGACACCTTTATCATGTCGCTTCCAAACTCAAGTATCTTCACTTAAGTTGAGGCTTTGGAATGGTTCCAAGAGAAGTAGTAAAGCAGCAACTCCTCTCACTTTCAAATCATTAAGATTTCATCTCAATGTGAAGTTTCAAGTGTCTTGTTTTATAGCAAGCCAAGGTGGCATCGGGTTGGCTGGCAATCTGTATGAGTCAGGAAATTGGTCTTTAAAGAGCACTGATTAATCCAGTTGTCATTTCAAAAGCATAGTTTCCGAGTATTACCCACTTCAAAATCAATATTTTCATTAAAAGAAGGCCAGACTACCCTAATGCTTCTCAAGACTGCTACTCCAGGTGATGTAGACACATTTCTGGTATTATCTGCTCCATACTTGGTATGGATGACATTCCTCCAGAAAGTCCCAGTTTCATAGTTGAACCTCCATAGCCACTTAGAGAGTATGCTCCTATCGTGCACCTCAAGTTTTTAATTCCAGTCCTTTATCTTTCTTGGTAGCAGTGACTTCACTCCATTTGACTAGGTGAAATGTCCTCTTTTTTTCTCTTTGTTGCCTTGCCACAGCAAGTTTCTTCTTAACTGATCCAATCTATTGGCATTCTATAACTTTCTTCTACACAAAGGCATAAGTTAACTTCTCGGCCACTAATTACCTTCTGGCTTCTGATCTGTCAATTATAGTTGTCTTTGTCATTTCTCCACATGCCTCTGCTTATCTATCAAATTGTAATCACCTTTTCCTTAATTTTTCAAGGAAATAGTGTTTCTTCTCTTCTCATGAAGATCCAATGAGCTCGTTCCCAAGGCAGTAAGTTTTTTTTTTCTGAATAAGTCATAATTATATTATACTATTAAACAGCCTAACACTAAGATGGTGCTAGGACATTACAAAGTTAGGAACCCTCGTATACAAAAACAAAGAGGAGTCTCGTCTGTACAAAATTTCTACTCCTGTAGTGAATTAATGAACTTTAACATGCTATCCTCATCCTTACATATAAACCAAAAACCATAAACATCTATACTTTAGTTTCTGTACAAGATCTTCCTGTTCGAAACATCTGGAATTCCTCACAAGACCAACATATCAAGCTGGCACTGGTTTCTACGAATTCTTCAATGATTTGCTGATTCCCCCCCCCCCCCCCCCCCCTAAAAAAAAAAACAAAAAAGAAAAGGGAGAATTACACATAAGTACAATTCATACACATACATTGTAATTGAGTAGCCCATTAATAACTTTGCAAATCTATAGCCCAAAGACAATAGGCCCAAATCCGAAAACCCAGCATTTTTTCACACAATCAACATTTCTTACGATCAATGCTATTCAACATACCTATTATTGAGGAGAGATTATGTACTCATCTCCTACCAAAATCAGTGTTTTACTATTAACGTTATGAGACAATTAATAAAAATATATTTAAATATAAAAAGAGAAAGAAAAAAAGAAGAACTGGTAGCGTTTTTCCCCTTAGTTGCAGAGAATTTGCTGGATTTCAATTAAATAGTTACTAAACATATAATATATGAATATAAAAGTAGAAGAAATCGATTAAACAATTAGTAAAATATACATTCATTTATGAACAAATAAATAAAAATAAATTTCGCTGCTTTTTTGCTTTGTCAATGGTAGAACAAATGGTAACTCCTTCTTTTACACACATCATTGCTAGATTTTAGTTCTTTATTTTTTTTTCTTCAATGATGTCATTAATTGAGTTTAACCCAAAACAGAGAATAAGTTAAAAACAAGCAAAGGAGGTTGTCCAGCTTGAGAAAAGGTAAGAAAACACATAAAAATTTAATTTCGCCGTTGTACATTCTTATACACTGGTATATACATAATTATACAAAATTATATACACTTTTACATATTTATACAATATATATACACACTTGTATTTATAATGTCTAAACAATGTATTTATGTTGTATAATTGTGTATAAACAACAATTATATACGTTTACAGACAAAATACCTTTTAGCAACCATTACACCTCAATTTTAACACAAATCATGAAGAAGAAGAAGTTAGTAATCCACTAAATACCTGTAAATAATGTATCAGCTAGGTATAATAGTGTATAAGAGATGTTTATATACCCATATACAATATTATACATTGTCATACCAATGAATCCTATAACCGGAGATTCACAAGTTCTTCTTCTTCTTTCTTGAGCCTCTTGTGAAATTTAACTTAAATCTAGCTCAAATCTGCTTCAAATTTAAGTTTTGAACTCCTCTTGATGTTTCAAATCGATTGGAACAACAACCAATGATGTTTTCAAGCAAACCCAATAACACCCATTTCAAAATTAATCTCAAATCTTAGATCTGAATGGTTCAAACTTAAAGCTTCAACCTTCAATGGAGTTTTTTTTAATCAATCAAATTTTAGATTTGAGAAACTTGAGCTCCAGTAATGGAGGTTTTATGATTATATACACTGAAAGGAAGAGAAAACTAAACCTAGTAGCAAGGATGAGGCAAATTTGTAATTGTACAACTTCAAATCTTATTCAAAGATCCAGCTTCGCACTTGGAGTTGAAGTGTGCTTATTTGATAAGGCAGAATACGCATAAAAGAGAGATATCAAGAAGCTTAGGTGGCTATGGACTATAGAGGAACTGAGTCTTTAATGTTGGGCTAAATGATGAAAAGATTCTTTCAGGTTATATACAACCTGGCCAAACCGGGTAAGGGCTTCAAACTTGGGCCATTTTCAGTTAGGATGTTGGGTCAAGTGACAACGGACGTAATTTTTCCAAAAGAAAACAACGCCAGCTGGTCAAAAGATCCTTGACCATGCATAGCATGACAAAAGGCATATAGAAAATATAATAAAACAGGTTCCAAATCTGTCTCGCTACTGTGCAATGCAATAAAGATGATTACAGTTCTCCTCCTCGCTGCTACACAGATAAGACCTGCTACAAATCGACATCCCTTAGATTGCTTCAGGTGCAGCACGCATCATCTGAAACCAACCATATAAAGCAGGCAGCCTAAAAAGAGGCCTTAGATTTCTATATCTCCTAACGTGGCCAATTGAAAGGGTTGCCCAACTCTTGATTCAATCTCCTTGTAACATGAAGCCCTACAGAGAATATTTCGTTCTGTTGCCTCTTCCATATGGTACAATCAGCTTCTTCTGCATTTAAAGCCACAGGCCCAGAGCCACATGCTCTAAGTCTTTTAACAGTAGCGCGATTCTTAGTACTTCCCAAAGCAGAGTCTTCTAGGGTTTTTGCACCAGCTGCTCTGATTGCAACATTACGACACACAACTTCCTAGATTAGTGGTGACATTAAAATGGTCATCATATCAAATAATAAGTGGTGTATGTCCTCTCCAAACATCTTTCCAAAACCTTGTGTTCCTGCCTAGACCAATATACCAGAGACGTTGTTCCCCGTACCCTTCTCCATAAAATCCTCTCCTTTTTGCTGTATCCCCACAGTCGTTTCAGTAGTAGACTACTAATATATGCTTTCAAGTTTCTCCAGCATCACCATGTTCCACTTCACCAAGTGAAAAGTCCTCTTTTCCTTGTTTCCACCCCGCAGAGTTCCTCCTAATCTTGTCCAATTTTTTCTTCATACTGACTGGCATGGAAATAAAGACATAAGGTAAGTTGAAGAGAGTCGAGTACACTGTTAATGAGTATAATCCTACCCCGAGAGATAAGTACTGCCTTTTCAGGTTGAAGTCTCTTTTCACACCTCTTCTCAATCTTTTCTCGACATCTATTTTGCTTTGTACCTGGCAACTAAAGGCATGCTCAAGTAAATCAATGGAAGCTCCTATCTGATAGCCCAAAGTATCATCCAACCTTTGTAAATCATGCACTTGACTAGCCCGCATGCCCTAATTATGGGTAAGCCCACACTTTTAGTATCACAACTTCTAACCACCATTCACCATTCATTCATTTCACTTTTAAAGACGATCAACCTGCCCAGTTCATTTTTCAATTTCCTTTTACACTTTTAGGTCTTAACATACATCAAAAGATAAGAACAGAATAATCGCAAATGCATAATTAACTTCATATGTTTGTCCAGTCAAAATGCATCACATCAAATGGGTGGGAAATAAGAACTGTATTTATTAACAAAGGTGACTGTTTTACGATATGTTCTGGTATAATCCTTGTGGGAACTAAGAAATACGCAACCAACATCCCTCTTCAAATTCTGATAACATCAGACAAAAGCAAATCAATTGAGCATACAAATTGCAGCAGTAACTAAAACTCTACATATTGAGAATAGCGACACACTAATGAACAAAGTGGTGCCTTTGGACAGAAAGGAACTCTCAAGGAGTGTACATGTTGACCTCATAAATAAGTTCAGATGCCCAAGAAACCTATATTCTTGTTGCAACAGAGAGTTTGATCCATATCATTTTCTGTACTAAAGCACCTTCTGATATGTTCAGATCTTCAAGAAACACCTTCTCCAAAATAATGGCACAAAGTAAACCAATGTAGTTTGAGATTTAGTTACTATAACCACATTAAGGGAAATACCTGAGATGGATCAAGAGTCAGCATTTTGTCTAATAAATCCAAAGCATGGCGATCAAAACTGCACAATGAATAAGAACTAAGTATGTTAGCCAAGTTACAAAAACAAGTAGTTCAAACAACTCAGCATTTCAGAGAGTGAACACTTAACTGCCTAAAGACCTCTCTAACTCGTCTTTTCATTGGCCTTGCTGGCTTGAACTTGCCATACCAAGGAATCTTTGATACACCAGGCCAGTTAACTTCATCAGGGGTTCCACAAAGCTCATATATTTTGTTCAACTGTTCAGGCTGTAATCAGAAAAGAGTAAGAGTGAGGGAATTGATCTTCAACGAAGCCAACAGAAATCATAAAATTGTAAAGTTAGCATAAACATGAAGCCAAAGCAAGAGACACAGGAAAAAAAATGAAGAGGCGCACACAGAAAGAGAAGCAGATTAAATTAGCTTAAAGACATTGAACTGGAAAGGAGTCTCATGAACTGCATGATGTTCTCAACTTCTACCAGACTTCTTCCTTTCACCAGAAATAAATAAATCTATGCATCTGACTTCACTTAATCACATCCTCGAGTTTCTAATACCATGGCCTGATAATACATTTCAGAATCTTACCATTTCTTGCAGATACAGACACGCCATAAAACAATATTACTCCTTTTTTCAACTAATATTACGCTCTTTCTATTTTGGAATGTCTTCGAAAATGTTGACATCATTCCACTTATAAGAATATTATATTATACAACACTTCGAAGAATTTAAATTCATTAACCATTCAAAATTTAAATTTTGATATGATATTTTGTCTATCAGCAAACTTTACAACTACGTCACTAACTTAAAATTTTCTTCTACTACCACTAACATAATACATAAGTCAAATTAACATCTTAAGCTCGGTTTCTAATCAATTACCATCATATAACAGAGGACGTAATACTTCTATTGTTCATGTGATCTCCTAAATTTTCAGAATGTTTGTGCCCTAATGAACTGAATCCTTGTCCATGCTACTCCGATTTTTGCTTGCTGTTAGTCCTTAACATGGAGTTTATTAATCACGGGCCTAGCTAACAAGATCAAATAGAAGAAACTAGCTAAGAAATTTTTTCGCTGTTCAACTTATTCAATTGATTGTGAGATCTGGTTCAAATAAGTTGTTTTCTAATCCAAATCCTTCATTGATGTGAGCATGTTAGCCAGAGAATTTGATTAGTACACCATCTGACAAAAGTAAAAGATACTCCTTATGAATAGAGCCAATAGCACATTAGCAAATATTCCTTGGACCACGAGTAACCGGTAAACTTGTAAAGTGAAGCTACTGACACCTACCTACAGCACCTAGAGAAGCAGAGCAAAAGTTTTAGAGGATATTACCTCATTTTTTCCAGGTAAGATTGGCTTCCCGAAGAGAAGTTCAGCAAATATACAACCAACGGACCACATGTCAACAGCTGGGCCATACTTTGTGGCTCCAAGCAACAACTCTGGAGGTCTGTCCAAGATTATCGTATATTAGTTTAGAAAGAGCAGAAAAATTTCAGAGTGCTACAGTGATACAAGAAAAGTAATAAGCAGAATGCTTTAACAGGCTTTAGATTTACCTGTACCACAGAGTAATAACACGATTTGTCAGATTAGCATTGTGATCACCAGAAAATGACCGTGCTAAACCAAAATCAGCAAGCTTCAGATTTCCTTCATTATCTATCAGAAGATTAGAGCCTGCAAACATAAAAATGAAAGGATACAAATGTGTCATGAGATTCCAGTAACAATTGCAAAGATCAATATGTTACATACAGAGAGTTGAATGAAAACTAACCTTTGATATCTCTGTGAAGAACTTGATTAACATGGCAGTAATGCAGACCAGTAAGGAGTTGCTTCATGTAGCACTGGAAAAAGTAATATCATCAATAAATATGCAGTGAATAGATGGTCATCACAATCAGAAGAAGTATAAATCTTTTTCTGCAAGATAGGCTTACGATACTTTAATCTGTGGAATTGTGAATCTCAACCCTGGTCGATCAGCAAGTCCAGTCAAGTCATGATCCATGTATTCAAAAACCATGTAAATGTTTCCCTTGTACTTGTTATTATCTGTTCCTCAAATAAAATTGAAATTCATGAATATTAATTTCTGCAAACGATGGGAAAGGAACTTCACTATCAATAAGAAAAATCTTAGCTGGAATACCTAGCTTCCCTTGTTCATCCCCTTCAGGACCTAGAAGAGAAATTCATGTCAGAACTGACAATAAAAGTTAACCAAACTTAAGCAAATTTTCAAAACATATAGCAGTTAAGATTAAGAGAGAAAGTACCTTGGGAGGTTACTATCTCTTTTAGCTGAATGACATTTTCATGCTGCAATTTCTTTAGAATTTTAATCTCGCGGATGGCTGTTATTGGGAACTGCAGAAATAAGCAAAATTTACCATATTATCAATCTCAGGACTGCAATCCATTAGTCAAAATAAGCTCTAACATTTAAAAGGGATAAATACAAATCTAAAAACAGAGTGATGATTGGGGGAAAGAACAGTACCCCCTCCTTCTCATTGTCCATACGTATCTTTTTCAAAGCAACAATCTCCCCAGTTGCCTTTTCTCTGGCCATGTACACTTGCCTGGAAAAGAGCAACAGTGACAATCATGCTAAGCATACAAACCATGAAGCAACCAATGAAATATCAACAAATGGAAAGTTCGGGGAGTCATCTCTGAATTGAATCAATTTCATCTAGTCACCAATTACAATAGTTGCAATATGGTCCCAAACAATAACGCCAATTGCATCCTTATTGCATGACATGGCCGTTTACTATCAGTAACTTATATTTTTATTAACAAAAACAAAAAGCAGGGACACACTAAGCTAATTCTGGACATTACAAAATGAGGCGCCCCCTATACGAAAACAAAAAGAAGAAGCTCCCCTGTACAAAATTACTCCTGTAGTGACTCAATAAAATCTATCATGCGATTTTCATCATACAAATCTGTAGACTGCAAGAAAATGCCAGCATGCCTAAACATCTGTATACTAAGAATCTGAATTGAGCTAGTTCTGCCCTCAAAACACCTAAAGTTCCTCTTTCCATAGTATCCAACAGACACATACTGGGTTAGTCCTCCAATACTTCTTAAGAGACTTGTGAAAGCTGCAACTCCACTGACCATCCAATAATTGTCTGATTGACTGTGCCATTATCAATGCTGCCCAAAAATGTTCAAGAACAGGTCCTACAACTGCTGTATTACATTGCAGGAACAAATGGGCTGCTACCACATAAAGAATGCAACTTTATATGGGGCTCTTGATTTCCATAGTACCTTCTAAGGACACTGGGGGTAGTTGTTTGTTCCATTGTTTAGCAACTTGTAAACATGACCTGACTGAGAATAAATCATTGCACTGCCCTGTTGCATGACTTTGGCCTGGCCTTTAACCGATCCTTACCACAATAATTCAACTAAACCAAGAGCTTTTCCGACATTCTCTTGAGTATACTGCGGATAAATTTGGAAAACCAACTCTTACATCTTCCAGGCGAGACGAGACACAAAGAAATAAGAAGAAAAACAGGAATTAACTCTCCTCAGAAGCCATTACATACCAGCGTGTTATCAAGCCACTTCCCCCTCATCTTGCCGATTCCACCCTCCCTTCCTCAACCGTAGCTCCCATTGCCACTCCCTATACCCGCCCTAGTAGCCCCACCATCCAAATTTCCCTTCCCTGCCGCTTCCATCACTTTTTCCCGGTACAATTTTCTATTCCCCAACCCTACAACTCTCCAACTAGCGAGTGCATCATCCAGCAACCCATTTCCCTGCCCCACCCGTGACTTCTTTTCATCAGAACTGCCCCAATCAAAAACCACCTCCCCATATGCAGATCCCATCAACCTCTCTACCGTTCTCCAACCCCCAGATCCTAGCCATAGCCCCTCCTTCCCAAACCTTAATTGAAGAAGGATGAGAGAGGTCGGAACAAAGGGTCTGGTTATTTAAAGGACAAACAATTGTTTCCCCAAAAGTATTTCTTTTCTTATTTTTCGATAAGCAAAAGTTCTATCGAACAACAGTAGCACTAACACTGTGTTATGTGAGTACATCGTGGAAACCTTACCAAAACTCAGTTCCTATCTGAACTATGAAATTCTAAACAAAACCGATTATTCAAAACCCAAAACCATGCCAAAGATAAGAACTGAATCAACTAATCGGATTCAATATGGTTAGAATGAAACACGACAACTAAAAAGAACAAAAGGCAACCTTCAATAACATTTTTAAGTTCAGGGACAAAGGGCTACACAAGAAATAACATTACATCTTCTTGAGGCATGAAAAGAACGAAGTTAAGTCATTAACGGGAAGAAAAAAACACTTGTTTGATAAATGGGACAGTTATTTTCCGGGTATGCCTTTTTCTCAATAAGTCTTTATATATGCTTCACATGGCCTATTTCAAACAGATTAATCCAATGGTCCAATCGCTATTTTCTCAGAAAACAAACTCAATAACAACCTAATATCAGATCATAAAGCAATGGCATTACAACAAACTAAGACAAAACCACAATAAAAGATTCTCATTTACCCACAAAGACTACAAGAGCAAAATACAAAATAACATACCAATGAAACAATCCCAAATGTACCAAAAGCTCCTATTTTCTACAGTATTTAATGAGGCAAAAAAGCAACCCATCCTTGTCGATTATTAAATATATTAAAAAAACTGAGAAATACAGCAACAATTTATCCAAATAAGAGGCAAAGTAAAAGAATGTTAATTTCTG